>NC_134400.1:75817065-76100460 GCF_050003625.1 Haematobia irritans | reverse complement strand
AAAATTTTCTATAGAAATAAAATTTTCACAAAATTTTCTATAGAAATAAAAATTTTTGACAAAATTTTCTATTGAAAGAAAATTTTGACAAAAATTTCTACAGAAATAAAATTTTCACAAAATTTTCTATAGAAATATCTATAGAAATAAAACTTTTGACAAAATTTTCTATAGAAATAAATCTTGGTAGATTATTTTTGGCTCGAGTGACAACCATGATTATGAACCGAATAAAATTTGAACAAAATTTTCTATAGAAATAAAATTTTGACAAAATTTTCTATAGAAATAAATGATGAAAATTTTATTATGAACCGAATTAAAATTTTAACAAAATTTTCTCCAGAAATAAAATTTTGACAAAATTTTCTATAGAAATAAAATGTTGGTAGATTATTTTTGGCTCTAGTGGCAACCATGATTATGAACCGATATGGACCAATTTTTGTGTGATTGGACCAATTTTGGTATGGTTGTTAGCGACCATATACACGCAAAAAAATAATTCTTTCCTCCCAAACGAAATTTTAGACAAACAAAGTTCATTTCTCATTTGCTTTTCGCTGTAAGGAAGTGTATTTGGAAGAAAAGTATATACTTTTTGTGATAAACGTTTATTCTTTTCCAGGATGTAAAAACAATTTCATAAAGACAAACTCAAAAAAAAAAAAAAAAAAAAAAAAAACATTGTTTTCTTGCTAATTGCATTTTCCCTCACATCTTTCTCACATCCACGAGGTTTTTTGGCTCACGAAAACATATATATATATATATATATATATATATATATATATATATATATATATATATATATATATATATATATATATATATATATATATATATATATATATATATATATATATATATATATATATATATATATATAAATATATATATATATAGGTATATAAGCCAAAGTTTCATATTTTGTTAAGATCTTTATAATGGGCGTCATAGGGGTATAGAAGCGAAATAAAAAAATTAAAAATCAAATTTGACGTTGGAGTCAAAAATGACCAATGCACGAAATATAGCCCCTGATCAACCACGAACAACGATATGCGTTTCTTTTCGATCGGACTTCAAATGACGACACAGCATAATAAATTGCATTTCGGGGGGTCGTAGGGTGCACGGAAAAAAAAATTTGGTGTTCTGAAATTGTCTTCGAATATGCTACAAAACTGGGGGGTGACCGCATCAACTTTTTTTCGTTACCCTATCTACTGCGTATCTATTATCATCAAATTTAAGATTAAGGTCATCATAAGGGTAAGGGTGAGGTGTAATTCACCAGATGACAATGTATAAACTTTTTGTTATTTTCAAATGCTACAATAAAACAAGTATATACGGCCGTAAGTTCGGCCAGGCCGAAGCTTATGTTCCCTCCATCATGGATTGCGTAGAAACTTCATCTAAACACTGCCATCGAATTACTTAAGTTGCGGTAACGCTTGCCGATGGCAAGGTATCTTAAACCCTCCTAACACCATCTTCTAGATTTTATGTAAGTCCATACGTGGTATATATTAAATCAAACAAGATCCATCCAATACATATATAATTCAGTTTGACAAAGTAGACATAAAATTTTGACAAAATTTTCTGCAGAAATAAAATTTTAACAAAATTTTCTATAGAAATAAAATTTTCACAAAATTTTCTATAGAAATAAAAATTTTGACAAAATTTTCTATTGAAAGAAAATTTTGACAAAAATTTCTACAGAAATAAAATTTTCACAAAATTTTCTATAGAAATATCTATAGAAATAAACTTTTGACAAAATTTTCTATAGAAATAAAATCTTGGTAGATTATTTTTGGCTCGAGTGACAACCATGATTATGAACCGAATAAAATTTGAACAAAATTTTCTATAGAAATAAAATTTTGACAAAATTTTCTATAGAAATAAATGATGAAAATTTTATTATGAACCGAATAAAATTTTAACAAAATTTTCTCCAGAAATAAAATTTTGACAAAATTTTCTATAGAAATAAAATGTTGGTAGATTATTTTTGGCTCTAGTGGCAACCATGATTATGAACCGATATGGACCAATTTTTGTGTGATTGGACCAATTTTGGTATGGTTGTTAGCGACCATATACACGCAAAAAAATAATTCTTTCCTCCCAAACGAAATTTTAGACAAACAAAGTTCATTTCTCATTTGCTTTTCGCTGTAAGGAAGTGTATTTGGAAGAAAAGTATATACTTTTTGTGATAAACGTTTATTCTTTTCCAGGATGTAAAAACAATTTCATAAAGACAAACTCAAAAAAAAAAAAAAAAAAAAAAAACATTGTTTTCTTGCTAATTGCATTTTCCCTCACATCTTTCTCACATCCACGAGGTTTTTTAGTTCTTAACACCTTTTCCTGTAATACCAACAATGTAGAAGAAATTATACGATTTTATAAATTTTTAAAATTGTTTTACCTTTCGCCTGGACGGAGAATCGAACCGCGGACCATGCACTTTGTAAGCCAACACACTAACCACTGAGCTATGTACCTGTTTATGGTCATCAATAGATAAATATCCATATAAGTTATATTTATATAGCATAGCTTGCGGCGCCCACGAACCGAATAAACAAAGTTTATTTAACAGAAACAAACATTTAGTTTGGCACCGTGGAGCAGTGGTTGCTACGTCCGACTTGCATGCCAAGGGTCGTAGGTTCGATCCCTACTTCGACCAAAGTTTTTTTTTTTTTTTTTAATATATTCCAGATATGTTCGGAAGATTCCGAAAAAAACGTTCAACATTGCATTGTAGTATATTAAATGTTGAACTGTTAAATGTGTCTTATTAAAGACCTAAAGTCAGAAAAGAACAATGTTTGATATAAACGAAATGGACTGTGTTGTTGTTTAAAAAATAACTTTTTTTATTGAAATAATAAAAATTTTTTAACAAACGAATTTTTTTGGTGATAAAAGTTTAAAATTTTCGAAGCAATTCAAAAAACTCGAACAAAAGAAAAACGTTTCCGGTACACGTTTTCCAAACGTTTTTTTTTTCTTTGCGTGTACTAACACCACGTGCCTAATTTGAACCGGATCGGATGAATTTTGCTCCTCCAAGAGGCTCCGGAGGTCAAATCTGGAGAATGTTTTATATGGGGGCTATATATAATTATGGGCAGATATGGACCAATTCTGGCACGGTTGTTAAAGATCATATACTAACACCATGTTCCAAATTACAACCGGATTGGATGAAATTTGCTTCTCTTGGAGACTTCGCAAGCCAAATCTGGGGATCGGTTTATATGGGGGCTATATACAATTATGAACCGATATGGACCAATTTTTGCATGATTGTTAGAGACCATATACCAACATCATGTACCAAATTTCAGCTGGATCGGATGAAATTTTCTTCTCTTTGAGGCTCCGCAAGCCAAATCTGGGGATCGGTTTATATGGGGGCTATATATAATTATGGACCGATGTGAACCAATTTCTGCATGGTTGTTAGAGACCATATACCAACACCATGTACCAAATTTCAGCCGGATCGGATGAAATTTGCTTCTCTTTTAGGCTTCGCAAGCCAAATCTGGAGATCGGTTTATATGGGGGCTATATATAATTATGGACCGATGGGGACCAATTTTTGCGTGGTTGTTAGAGACCATATACCAACACCATATACCAAATTTCAGCCGGATCGGATGAAATATGCTTCTGTTAGAGGCTCCACAAGCCAAATCTGAGGGTCCGTTTATATGGGGGCTATACGTAAAAGTGGACCGATATGGCCCATTTTCAATACCATCCGACCTACATCGATATCAACTACTTGTGCCAAGTTTCAAGTCGATAGCTTGTTTCGTTCGGAAGTTAGCGTGATTTCAACAGACGGAGCGACGGACGGACGGACGGACATGCTTAGATCGACTCAGAATTTCACCACGACCCAGAATATATATACTTTATGGGGTCTTAGAGCAATATTTCGATGTGTTACAAACGGAATGACAAAGTTAATATACCCCCATCCTATGATGGAGGGTATAAAAAAAACAAGTATATACGGCCGTAAGTTCGGCCAGGCCGAAGCTTATGTACCCTCCATCATGGATTGCGTAGAAACTTCATCTAAACACTGCCATCCACAATCGAATTACTTAAGTTGCGGTAACGCTTGCCGATGGCAAGGTATCTTAAAACCTCCTAACACCATCTTCTAAATTTTATGTAAGTCCATACGTGGTATATATTAAATCAAAAAAGATCCATCCAATACATATATAATTCAGTTTGACAAAGTAGACATAAAATTTTGACAAAATTTTCTGCAGAAATAAAATTTTAACAAAATTTTCTATAGAAATAAAATTTTCACAAAATTTTCTATAGAAATAAATATTTTGACAAAATTTTCTATTGAAAGAAAATTTTGACAAAAATTTCTACATAAATAAAATTTTCACAAAATTTTCTATAGAAATATCTATAGAAATAAACTTTTGACAAAATTTTCTATAGAAATAAAATCTTGGTAGATTATTTTTGGCTCGAGTGACAACCATGATTATGAACCGAATAAAATTTGAACAAAATTTTCTATAGAAATAAAATTTTGACAAAATTTTCTATAGAAATAAATGATGAAAATTTTATTATGAACCGAATAAAATTTTAACAAAATTTTCTCCAGAAATAAAATTTTGACAAAATTTTCTATAGAAATAAAATGTTGGTAGATTATTTTTGGCTCTAGTGGCAACCATGATTATGAACCGATATGGACCAATTTTTGTGTGATTGGACCAATTTTGGTATGGTTGTTAGCGACCATATACTAACACCACGTGCCTAATTTGAACCGGATCGGATGAATTTTGCTCCTCCAAGAGGCTCCGGAGGTCAAATCTGGAGAATGTTTTATATGGGGGCTATATATAATTATGGGCAGATATGGACCAATTCTGGCACGGTTGTTAAAGATCATATACTAACACCATGTTCCAAATTACAACCGGATTGGATGAAATTTGCTTCTCTTGGAGACTTCGCAAGCCAAATCTGGGGATCGGTTTATATGGGGGCTATATATAATTATGAACCGATATGGACCAATTTTTGCATGGTTGTTAGAGACCATATACCAACATCATGTACCAAATTTCAGCTGGATCGGATGAAATTTTCTTCTCTTTGAGGCTCCGCAAGCCAAATCTGGGGATCGGTTTATATGGGGGCTATATATAATTATGGACCGATGTGAACCAATTTCTGCATGGTTGTTAGAGACCATATACCAACACCATGTACCAAATTTCAGCCGGATCGGATGAAATTTGCTTCTCTTTTTGGCTTCGCAAGCCAAATCTGGAGATCGGTTTATATGGGGGCTATATATAATTATGGACCGATGGGGACCAATTTTTGCGTGGTTGTTAGAGACCATATACTAACACCATATACCAAATTTCAGCCGGATCGGATGAAATATGCTTCTGTTAGAGGCTCCACAAGCCAAATCTGAGGGTCCGTTTATATGGGGGCTATACGTAAAAGTGGACCGATATGGCCCATTTTCAATACCATCCGACCTACATCGATAACAACTACTTGTGCCAAGTTTCAAGTCGATAGCTTGTTTCGTTCGAAAGTTAGCGTGATTTCAACAGACGGAGCGACGGACGGACGGACGGACATGCTTAGATCGACTCAGAATTTCACCACGACCCAGAATATATATACTTTATGGGGTCTTAGAGCAATATTTCGATGTGTTACAAACGGAATGACAAAGTTAATATACGGAGAGTTTTACATTCCAGTTACCTTTTGTAGCATTCAGAAATGTAGGATTAAAATGACAATCCCAACTGCGAAAAGCTTGAGGTAAAGTTGTTCCATCTTTGATAGTCTTCAACACCTTGAGTTTTGAGGTGTCGGAGATGTGTACATGTGGTATTCTCCAAGTGATATTTTGAATAGTCAGTTTGACATTTTCTTCTGCTTTTGTTGAGTAGCATACATTAGAGTTATTGGAACTACGTAATAAAATTAGGTCATGTTTACAATTAAGAATAACTTTGTTGAAATCCTCTGCAAATCCCAACAACAATTTCAAGGGTACATAAAAGTTGAAAGCATTCATTTGGAGATCACCCTTTGTATTCCATCCAGCATTAAGCAGCATATTCCCATCGAAATCATTTAGAGACAACTAATTTTTGATTGTGCTTGAAATACCCAAATGGCGTGTGCGGTCAATTTCAATTCCACAGATTTCATATCGAATTTCATCGAACATGTGGGCAACGCAATTTGCCATTAGGGGTTCTTTTACCTTCCGCTAACGTAACAAAACCGTCTATGTAAATATAACTCTCAGTCGCTAGGACATATAAATCTTGGTTTTGTATCGTTATTCTAATTTCATCGTTATTTTTATAAGATTGTACATATGGCATGTAACTGTGGAAATCCTTTTTAATTATGCTCTCATCAGAGAATGGTTTTTCTCCCACGTTTAATATTTCAAACATTGTTTTTTAGCCGAAGATTTAATGATTTTAAAAAAATTTTGTTTGCTTTAGATAATTTTTAAGCTTGAGTGCTTTAACAGGAATGGATTGGATGAGTCCCTTAGTATAATATTTATTATTATAAATTATTATTATTATAAATAATTGCTTTCGGCTTAAGGTGCAAACGCAGTGTTATTTCTTCACCTCGAAAGTTTATTAACCTCTTGTCTTGATTTACAATCCAAATTTTCAAACTACCAATTTCTTTGACGTTTACTGGTAAATAAAAATGATTCTTCAGTATGTCTTCCAATTTATACCCCGGAGAAACGTTAGCACCGAACTCATGTAGTGTGTGAGCAGCATAATTATTAAAATATGCTCCCGATATTATATAGCATTGTATTTGAATCCATTCACATTCAAGATATTTACAGATTGGTTGGATGTGTGTTTCACGTGTTACGAGCGAGTCTGATTTCGAAAATCCTTTTCTGTATTGTGATCAAATTTAAAATAAAACAAGTCATTGGCATAAAAGTTGACGGCTAGTTCTCAAGTGGCGTGATTCTTTGACCCATTAAATTTTCGACTCGAACATAGTTTAGAAAAATATGCCATTCAAAGCCACATAAAGTTTAAATGTCATACATATACAGTCAATGTAAAAGCTTTCATTTCACTATTCTGATTTATCGAGTAACGCGATGTTATTGTTACAGGGAGTACATTTTTCCCCGCCCATGACCCCGTTGTGGGTACGCCTATGGTAATGTCAGTACTCGTAGTTATACATTACCCCTTCGATGGCACCTGGGTTGTCACTACATCTCCCTACCAACTGTCCTCTCTCCAATTAAAAGAGTTTAGGGTTTCATATTCAATCTCTTATTATTAAAACAAATTCATTTATATAATTACAATAGGGGAGAATCTTAAAACTATGTTGTAATTGTACTTACAAATACTCTTAAGATAAATTAAGCTAATAATGCTTTACAAAATTGATCAGATTTTGGGAATAGAAGAAACAGCTGGCTTGTATGTTGATTGAAGAAGAACAGCATAAATGGTTATAGTTGTTGATCTCGGGGATAATCTTGAACCATACATTTCAAGGTTGGGATATAGTTCATACATATAATTTTCTTTATATTGCGGGAAAATTGTATTTACTTATTCTCTTCCATCGCGCAGATACATTGATTTTTTTTTTTTTACATTACTTCTTTTAATTTTGTTGCTCACTAGTTAGCAATATTGTAGTATGTATCAATTATAGTTATTTAACTTATATTTATTAATTATGTTTTTTTTCTAGTCCAGATTTGCACATTATACCATTTCCTTCGTGAATTAGCATTAACAAATTGCACAATGTGGTTGTTAATATTTACATCGTCGTATGAACAAATAATATTTACATTTTTGTTCTTTTACTGTCCACGAAGACACAAATGGTTCTATTGTCACCTCAATTTGTTTTATGGAAGTTATACCGTTCTTGAAGGTTTTTGAGAAACTGGATGGAAACAAAGTGGTATCCACCGATTACATATCATTTTCATTTCGTTCTTGTAAATATATATATTTTTTTTTATAAATTCTGCAAGCGAAAAATCAAATATATTTTTTCATCTATCTAAAAGTCACTTTATGTGATTATTTAATTTAGTTCAACTAAGATTTTCTGATCACACCACATTGTAAAAATAATATTGTTTTTGGATCGCGAAGATTTTCTTTATGTTGGTAAAGTAATACGGAAATCGCGACCGTTTTCTTTAAATTTATTTTCAGATTTCATCACGTTGACTGAAATAAATTGAAACGATTCAACAACGTGGTTATAATTGCATAACCTTTTTTATCGATCTTGTTTTATATTTCACGCGACTCCGCTTTGCTTCACGACCTTTTGTTTCCAACTTTGCCTACGTGACTGACTGCCCCGCGCATATGTCGACGATCAAACCTTAATATACAAAACTATTTCTAACGGTACTTTTCCAATTCATCAAAAGGAAAAAGAAATAATGATTAGCATGTATATGTACGAATAAGTGCGAATACAGAAGTATGCGTACGAAGAAACTGAATAAGAAAATGTTGGGAACAGTTAAGGGATACCATCCCTCATAACCCAAATGTTTGCTAGAATTAATTTACTGTGGGATTTTTAAAATCTCCTATGCCAAGTATAATTCAGAAGTAATGTTTGCAGAAAATCCCCAACACACGTTAGATGTTAAAACTCTAATGTTAAACCCAAATGAGGAACCGATCGATCGATCCTCATTAAAGTGTATGACATCATCAGAAGAATAAATTTCCATTTGAAGTGTGTTGTTGTTAGCCGCGATCTCCAAAGTTTTGCTGCGATTTTTTTTGGCATATTCATGTTTTATATAGCTAGCAATATCTTCCAGTTCATACGAACCAATTGGAATTTCAATTAAATCATTTCCAATATGAAATAAGTTGTTTTCGTAGTCAACGTTTGGTATTGAATTATATGAATGGAAATCAACTAAAGCACACTCATATTCCTCATCAAGCTGAATGGGAGGAAAATAGTGAGTGGTCAGAACCGATGTTTTGCCGCTCAATGCTAACGTTATTGATATTGTAATGACTAAAAACAATTGAATAACAATTTGCAATTGTATTAGCATTTTATTTTATACTCGTATATAAATAAAGGGTTGATTATAATATATCATTCTTATTTATCCAGGAGTTATGTTCATCGGGAATCCCAGCGACTTAACATATGCCATTTGTCCCTTTGTTTTAATAATCTTCTCAACAAGATAGACATCAGGATGACGAGTGCGAAGTATTTCCTCTTTATAGAATCCACCTTTTATGGGGTTTCCTTGATAATCCTCCAATAGATATGTGCTGGGATTTGTGTTTCGTATAGATCGTAGGCGAAAAATTTCGGTACTGAAGTTGGGCGTATAGCCTTTCTCAAAAAGGTTTTTGTATGTTATTTATTATACGTACATATTTTCAAAGTTTGTGCGAAAGTACTGAATGCGAAGCAGTTGAAAATTACGAGTAGGTCTTGACGGTATATTGAATGTGATACTGTTAAGAAGGAACTCAGATTTAAATCTACCATTAATAACATCAACCATAAAACAGATATTCTACTTTTCAGTGTAGGCAATTTGACAAGTGAAAGTCTTTCCTTGTAAGATGGCATGGTTTGAGTAGTCCAGTTGTTCCGACGTAAACCAAACAGTAGAAATTGCTTTTGTACAGATTCAACACGGTTGCAATGTATTTGATACTTTGGGTCCCATATTACAGATCCAAGGATTCAAGGATTGGACGCACAGTTTTCCACTGACAGTTGTTAAGTTCGGCCGCATTTTTCTCTCGTTATTATGAAGAATTTTTGGCAAGTGCCAAGCTGAAATAAAGGCTGCAATCAATGAATTTAATCATAAAACCGTCGACGCTGTAAAATGCGCTTCTATTTGTGGCCGGGTATTCCATTTGAGCTGCACGGAATTGCCTCCTGAATGTTCGAAGTTTCTAAAAAATATTCCCAACCTACTCTGGCAATGGAATTCGTGCATTGTTATGACAAGTGATGCTCAGAATAAACTTACAATACTCTCTCATCAAATGGAAGAATTGCATAAAAATGTGAGCGATTGGAACAAGTGATAAATGAAACGAATTCATCAAAGAAGAATAGCAATATTCATTCTCACACATCACACACTCCATCGGTGCCAACCAATTAACATACCATGTCCACGTCTCACCCTCTTGCCTCATCATTATCTACAAACGAAGACAATGCAAGTGAGCAGTTTGTTGATGCGATGAGTGCTCCCAATACCGAAGAGGTAAACAGGGAAAGAGAGTGGATAACTGTTCAAAACAAAAGCGCTAGCAGAAAGAAGAAGCCAAATCAAAATAACAACAATAGGGGACTAACTCATCGTAATAAGTACCTACTACGAATTTCAAGTGTGTTGGAATATTAAGCCACCATGCAGCGAAATTCGAATTCATCCACTGGGTTGCTAACTTCAGGGCCCAGTGGACGGGTATCGACTGGAATTATAAATTTGGGCAATGACCAAGAGTTAGGCCCAATTAGTCGACCTGTAGACGGGTCGACAGGTGGCGACACTTTGACAAGTCGAACCTTCCCTAAAGTAACGGCATCAAAAGGAGGTAATCCCTCACGAAAGAGATTCAAGGAACGCAGATATGCTTTGTTTATCCTAAAGAAACTGGATCAGTCGACCCTAGCACGTTGCCGGCTAAACAAAGCGATTCCTTAAAACGGGCTCAAGGAATTCTTGAAGCTGGGAAAAGGGAACGATCACCGGATGAGCTGTCATCCTCCAAAAGGGATCAAAGGTCGTTTGCCTCAGTTGTTAAAACAGCCTTGTGATGGCTATCATTAATAAAGGAGCATTGGACGGTATAGTTCCAAAGCAAAAATGGGGGGAGGTTAGGTTAAAGTGGCAGCCCGATTAAATTTCAGGCTCACTTAGACTATTCAGTCAATTGTGATACCACATTTAACTAAAAGTACCTATTACATATGGGCACTTCTAGTCTTAACCACTGAACCTTCTCTATTATTTAATTTTGTGGAACCAACCAGATTGCTCCAAAAACATTAACAAACTGCTTAAGTTAACGTTTTCCAGGTCAGCCAGTAATCTAAAGCTGTATGCTCTTAAAATTCGCTTACGCCTTACACAAAAAGCAGGACACTCACACAAGAGGTGTTTAATTGATTCCTTTTCCTCCACGTCATGACAGCTTATACAATAGTCATTATACTTCGCACCTATAGTTTTTGCAAATTCGCCTATCAGGCAGCGACCCGTTATAGCAGATGTTAGGAGTGCAATCTGACGCCTTGAGAACACTAGCATATCTAGTGTGCGGTTTAAGTTTAAATGGGGCCATATTTGCTTGGTGTCGTTACAACCCTTGCAATTTTCCCATCGAATATTGGCCATCATAACAGCCTTCTCACGCAGTAAGAGCTTGCAGGTGGCCAGAGACATACCAACAGATTCTAGTTCCCCTGGAATATGTAAGGTAGTTCCTAGCCTTGCTAACACATCTGCTTCACAGTTCCCCGGTATGTTCCTATGGCCAGGCACCCATATTAGGTGAATATTGTACTGCTCAGCCATCTCGTTGAGAGATTTGCGGCAGTCTATGGCCGTTTTTGAGTTAAGGAACACAGAGTCCAAGGATTTTATTCTAGGTTGACTGTCTGAGTATATATTAATGCCAATATTTGTTGGAACATTACTTCTCAACTCAACTTTTGTTTCCCTCCACTTTTCTGGAATATATGCTAAGTTTACACATTGTTTATATATCACTGTCAACCAGGGGATAATTCTTTCAGCCACTGCCTGTAACTCCGCCGGAGTAATTCCATCAGGTCCGGGGGATTTGAATGGTCCAAAGCTATTTAAAGCCCATTTTATTCTAGATTCCGACACAATTTCCTCGATAGGAAATGATCGCTGAGCCTCTGTTACACAGCCGGAACATGGTTCAACCGTCTGATTTCCAGGGAAGTGTGTGTCCAAAAGTAGCTCCAACGTCTCCTCACTGGACGTTGTCCAATTTCCCTCCGATGTTTTAATGAAACCTGGAGCGGTGTTAGTGGATGCTAGTACCTTCCGTAGTCTGGAAGCCTCTGACGTATTCTCAATACTGCTACAGTAATCATCCCAAGAGTTTTGTTGAGACCTTCTCAGTTTTCGTTTATATCCTCTCAGATTCATCTTGTAAGTGTCCCAATCCTCCGGAGCTCTTGTGGACTTTGCTTTGTTAAAGAGCTTCCTGCAGGATTTCCTCATATTACTTAACTCCGTAGTCCACCATGGCGGCTGATTTTTTCCCCTTGGCTTTCCTTTAGGGCAAGCAGCTTTCAGTGAAATGTTGAAGGCCTTAGTAATCCGCTCCACTGCGTGTTCGATATCTTGCACAGTGCTCATATTTGTCTCCGGCATTTCCGGTATCATCAAATTGAACGATTCCCTATACCTATTCCAATCAGCTTTCCTAACATTTGGCGGAAATATGGTCTTTGAAGTACGAACAGCCAATCTGAAACTGATGTAGCGATGATCTGAGAAGCTATGTTCCCTCAAAACTTGCCACTCAGATGTCTTATCATTCAGTTCCGGAGAGGTCAACGTTACGTCCAAAACCTTTTCTCTGTTCCTGGTGACGAAGGTTGGTGCATCTCCCTTATTGCAAACTACCAGGTTAGTACGCAAAATAAACTCTATTAGCGACTCTCCCCTTGCATTAGTATCACTACTTCCCCAAATACTATGATGTGCATTTGCATCGCATCCCATAATGAGTTTTGTCTTTGTTTTTAGTGACTCCTCAACTAAGGTCTTACCGGCACATGTCCCATGTAGACCGAAGATACCCAATATTTGCATGTGGATATCTCTAGACTGGCTACTACAGTGTCTGCATTGCTCAATGAAGGATGCAGAAACAAGTTTAGTTCGTTTTTAGCAATTATACATGCTCGATTTATATCGTTACCGGTATTATGCAAAAGTTTGAAACCCGGAGTGCTTAATTCACAGATCTTATTCTTATAAAGGGTGATTCTTTTGAGGTTAGGATTTTCATGCATTAGTATTTGACAGATCACGTGGGATTTCAGACATGGTGTCAAAGAGAAAGATGCTCAGTATGCTTTGACATTTCATCATGAATAGACTTACTAACGAGCCACAACGTCGAATTTTCAGTGAATGGGCCCTAGAAAAGTTGGCAGAAAATCCGCTTTTTTATCGACAAATTTTGTTCAGCGATGAGGCTCATTTCTGGTTGAATGGCTACGTAAATAAGCAAAATTGCCGCATTTGGAGTGAAGAGCAACCAGAAGCCGTTCAAGAACTGCCCATGCATCCCGAAAAATGCACTGTTTGGTGTGGTTTGTACGCTGGTGGAATCATTGGACCGTATTTTTTCAAAGATGCTGTTGGACGCAACGTTACGGTGAATGGCGATCGCTATCGTTCGATGCTAACAAACTGTTTGTTGCCAAAAATGGAAGAACTGAACTTGGTTGACATGTGGTTTCAACAAGATGGCGCTACATGCCACACAGCTCGCGATTCTATGGCCATTTTGAGGGAAAACTTCGGAGAACAATTCATCTCAAGAAATGGACCGGTAAGTTGGCCACCAAGATCATGCGATTTGACGCCTTTAGACTATTTTTTGTGGGGCTACGTCAAGTCTAAAGTCTACAGAAATAAGCCAGCAACTATTCCAGCTTTGGAAGACAACATTTCCGAAGAAATTCGGGCTATTCCGGCCGAAATGCTCGAAAAAGTTGCCCAAAATTGGACTTTCCGAATGGACCACCTAAGACGCAGCCGCGGTCAACATTTAAATGAAATTATCTTCAAAAAGTAAATGTCATGGACCAATCTAACGTTTCAAATAAAGAACCGATGAGATTTTGCAAATTTTATGCGTTTTTTAAAAAAAAAAAAGTTATCAAGCTCTTAACAAATCACCCTTTATATGTATGGTTCTTGAATAAGAACTATATATATGTCTCCTTTCATCAGGAGAACTTTTAAGGCAGCACAAGCGGCCTTGCAATGGTGAAGATTTATCTGGAGGAACCGTAGAACCATCCAAATTTTCAACCACCGTCACATCAGCCGCTTCAATTGAGTCATCAAGGGCTTCCTCTTCACAGATCTCGGTGACTCTTGCAACAATCCGCGGTTCAGCTTTGGTGAGGCTTGAGCCTGTAGAAACTTCCCGCATATGATTTTCGCCATAGTCTGCAGGTTTTATGTCTCCTTCGGCTTCGCTAGGAGATTTTTTCACTGCTGGCTCTACCGGAGGCTTGTCCGTTTCGGTATCCTTTGGCTGATCGCTTTTGTATACCTTCATATGGATATCATGAAAGTCATAACTTACGCGTCCTTGGGTCTGGGCTAGATGTGGCAGCGACTCTATGTTTAATATAAACACCGCATGTCGTCTTGGTCCATCCACCTCATCCAAACGACCAACCTTCCAATCGGCGGTTGGAAGATCTGGGTTACATACTTTTAGTCTCTCTAGTATTGACTCAGGATCAGGAGGGTTTGCCGGTATCCATGCATGTGCTCTAGGTTTAGCCGGTATGTCTTTTTTATCGACTAACTCCAAAGCGGCTCCTTCCCAAACTTCACCAATTAGCATCAATGCAGCTTTAAAGCAATCCATAGACCTCTGGTCTGCAAAAGCTATTAACTTATATCATCCTTGATACCATCCAGCATCTTGCCGTCGAGGACTTGGTCCGGGAAACTTTTTTCGCACCTCTGAGTAGACACCAGACATCGCGTTCTCAATTTCCCCCCATTTTTGCCTTGGAATCATACCGTCAATGCTCCTTTATTAATAATAGCCATCACAAGGCTGTCTTTTGCAACTGAGGCAAACGATCTTTGATCCCGTTTAGAGGATGGCAGCTCATCCGGTGATCGTTCCCTTTTTCCAGCTTCAAGAATTCCTTGAGCCCATTTTAAGGAATCGCTTTGCTTAGCCGACAACGTGCTTGGGTCGACTGATCCTAATTTCTTTAGGATAAACAAAGCATTTCTTCGTTCCTTGAATCTCTTTCGAGAGGGATTGCCTCCTTTTGATGTCGTCACCTTAGAAAAGGTTCGACTTGCCAAAGTGTCACCGCCAATCGACCCGTCTACAGGTCGACTAATTGGGCCTGACTCTTGGTCGCTGCCCAAATTTATAACTTCAGTCGTTACCCGTTCACTGGGCCCTGAAGTTAGCAACCCAGTGGATGACTTTGAATTTCGCTGCATGGTGGTTTATTATTTCCACCACACGTGAAATTCGTAATAAGTACTTATTACGATGAAATACTCCGCTATTAGAAAACACGTCCGTTCAGTTCGACGGTTGAATATGGGGGGAAATTGAGAATGCTTTGTCTGGCGTCTACTCACAGGTGCTGGAAAAGTTTTCCGGCCCAGATCCTCGACACCAAAAGGCTGGTATCAAGGACGATTTAAGCTAGTCGCATTTGAGGACCAGAGGTCTATAGAATGTTTTAAAGCTGCTTTGATACAAATTTATTTATTTATTTGACTAACCTATGCACAAGAATTATATCTTATATAAAGCATGGTTTATAGAAATTTTCGCAGTTACATATAGAATATGAGTTACAGTTTTCTTAATTAAATTTAGATTTGAAATAATAGGGGATTAATGACACATATGAAAATAATAAATTTTATATAATTATTATAATAATAACAAGTATATACGGCCGTAAGTTCGGCCAGGCCGAAGCTTATGTACCCTCCATCATGGATTGCGTAGAAACTTCATCTAAACACTGCCATCCACAATCGAATTACTTAAGTTGCGGTAACGCTTGCCGATGGCAAGGTATCTTAAAACCTCCTAACACCATCTTCTAAATTTTATGTAAGTCCATACGTGGTATATATTAAATCAAAAAAGATCCATCCAATACATATATAATTCAGTTTGACAAAGTAGACATAAAATTTTGACAAAATTTTCACAAAATTTTCTATAGAAATAAAAATTTTGACAAAATTTTCTATAGAAAGAAAATTTTGACAACAATTTCTACAGAAATAAAATTTTCACAAAATTTTCTATAGAAATAAACTTTTGACAAAATTTTCTATAGAAATAAAATCTTGGTAGATTATTTTTGGCTCGAGTGACAACCATGATTATGAACCGAATAAAATTTGAACAAAATTTTCTATAGAAATAAAATTTTGACAAAATTTTCTATAGAAATAAATGATGAAAATTTTATTATGAACCGAATAAAATTTTAACAAAATTTTCTCCAGAAATAAAATTTTGACAAAATTTTCTATAGAAATAAAATGTTGGTAGATTATTTTTGGCTCTAGTGGCAACCATGATTATGAACCGATATGGACCAATTTTTGTGTGATTGGACCAATTTTGGTATGGTTGTTAGCGACCATATACTAACACCACGTGCCTAATTTGATCCGGATCGGATGAATTTTGCTCCTCCAAGAGGCTCCGGAGGTCAAATCTGGAGAATGTTTTATATGAGGGCTATATATAATTATGGGCAGATATGGACCAATTCTGGCACGGTTGTTAAAGATCATATACTAACACCATGTTCCAAATTACAACCGGATTGGATGAAATTTGCTTCTCTTGGAGACTTCGCAAGCCAAATCTGGGGATCGGTTTATATGGGGGCTATATACAATTATGAACCGATATGGACCAATTTTTGCATGGTTGTTAGAGACCATATATCAACATCATGTACCAAATTTCAGCTGGATCGGATGAAATTTTCTTCTCTTTGAGGCTCCGCAAGCCAAATCTGGGGATCGGTTTATATGGGGGCTATATATAATTATGGACCGATGTGAACCAATTTTTGCATGGTTGTTAGAGACCATATACCAACACCATGTACCAAATTTCAGCCGGATCGGATGAAATTTGCTTCTCTTTTAGGCTTCGCAAGCCAAATCTGGAGATCGGTTTATATGGGGGATATATATAATTATGGACCGATGGGGACCAATTTTTGCGTGGTTGTTGGAGACCATATACCAACACCATATACCAAATTTCAGCCGAATCGGATGAAATATGCTTCTGTTAGAGGCTCCACAAGCCAAATCTGAGGGTCCGTTTATATGGGGGCTATACGTAAAAGTGGACCGATATGGCCCATTTTCAATACCATCCGACCTACATCGATAACAACTACTTGTGCCAAGTTTCAAGTCGATAGCTTGTTTCGTTCGGAAGTTAGCGTGATTTCAACAGACGGACGGACGGACGGCCATGCTTAGATCGACTCAGAATTTCACCACGACCCAGAATATATATACTTTATGGGGTCTTAGAGCAATATTTCGATGTGTTACAAACGGAATGACAAAGTTAATATACCCCCATCCTATGATGGGGGGTATAAAAAAGATATCCACAAAAAGTCAAAGAATAGTTTCGAATTTAATTGTTAGATAAAAATAAAATAGAAATATATAATATTATTTATTATTTATTTAAAAAAGTTATAAATTTAAGTTTTAAATTGTCGTTCGCTTTTAATTAGCTGAATTGCAAATGGAAGATTATTCCAAAGACGAATGACATAAATAAAAAAGAAATGTTCTGAGAGATGTCGATTATGTCTTATCTGAATTATCTATTTTCCTCTTTGCGATCTGGCAAACCGTATAAATGCAAATAAATACCTGGGGTCCTTATTATATATGATTTTGTGTAAGTTTAGTAAGGTTCTTATTTTCAAATAAGTGACAAAGGAAACACTGAAAAGTTTATTTGCATATTCGGTTATGCTATCTCGCCTATTCCTCCCAAAAACGTAGCGTGCAATGTTATTAAAAGCTACATTAGTTTTCCTCATCGATTCACTTTTGCAATTAGAAAATAGTTCACACCCGTACAATAATTGAGGAATTAGTAAAGATTTCGCCAAAAGAAGTCAACATCCTCCCTCGGGTGCTTATGTATACCTGAACATCATCAGCGTACATGTGAACATCACAATACATAATTTGAAGTGGTAAGTCATTGGAATATATCGAAGGGTCAAGTACTGATCCCTGCGGTACACCTCTAGATAGGCACAATGGATCAGACCAATTGGAGCCGACGACTACAGATTGAACACATAAGATTCGTAAACTGCGGAGAAAAATTGAAAATTTTTGAAAGTTTTAGGCACAGAATGTTGTGGTCGACCTATCAAAGGGCTTAGAATGATCCAATAATATCAGAAATGATACATTATTACTATCAAGTTGACGTCTTAAGTCTTCAGTTACTTTCTGGAGAGCAGTTAGACAACTATGTCTCTTTCTGAATCCTGATTAAAAATTTGTCAAAAAAGAATTATGCCCTGTTCCTGTATATCGAACGAAAACCAGTTCGAAAGAAAGGCAGTCACTCGAATTCGAATGAATTTGGGTTTTTCTATTTTTGAAAGTTCGATTCGTTTGATTATTAAAAATGAGTATTTTTAAATTTTTGGCCTGACAATTCATTCAAATGTTAACAATGCTTTTACTTTTTTCTTGACACTTATTGTATATGTTCGTTTATTACTCGACAACAAAATATGAAGTGACTTGCTTTTCGAAATAAAAGAACAAAAATCAATTTTCTTTCCTTTATAATACGAAAGAAAGCTTTCGTTCGATATATAGGAACAGGCCATTACTTCTGAAATGGTTTAGTATCTGGTGACTTAAAAGCCTTTCGAGCACTTTTGATAAAAAAAGGTATAGGTCGAAAATCGCGTCCATTTTTGGGAAATGGTATAACTTTTGCGTACTTCCAAGTCAATGGAAATTGTGACTTTAATATAATAGTATTAAAGATGTGCGTTATATGAGGCAAAATATACCTGATTACCATCCTGAGGAACTTTGGAGCAATTTCGTCAGAACCAACAGAATTAGATTTTATTGCAAATATCTTGCAAAGTACATCGGCTTGTGTGACATGTTCAAAAGAAAATGAATTTTCAACCTCGTTATCGATTTGTATCGAATCATAAAAACTGTGATCCGCGGACTGCATAGGCACATTAACGAAAGTGTCATTTAAGTCATTAGGATTAATACTAATATTAGATGAGCCCATATTCTCTTTCCCATTGGTGAAATTTGGGAAGGAGCTGCTCTGCAGTTAGGTTAGGTTAAAGTGGCAGCCCGATTAAGATTCAGGCTCACTTAGACTATTCACTCCATTGTGATACCACATTAACTAAAAGTACCTATTACATATGGGCACTTCTAGTTTTAACCGCTGAACCTTCTTGATTATTTTTCTTTGTTGAACCAACCAGATTGTTCCAAAAATATTAGCAGACTGCTTAAGTTAACGTTTTCCAGATCCGCCAGTAATCTGAAGCTATATGCTCCTAAAAGTTGCTTGCGCTTTACACAAAATGCAGGACACTCACACAAGAGGTGTTTAATTGATTCTTTTTCCTCCGCATCATGACAGCTCATACAATAGTCATTATACTTCGCGCCAATAGTTTTTGCAAAATCTCCTATCAGGCAGCGACCCGTTATAGCAGATATCAGGAGTGATATCTGACGTCTCGAGAACATTAGCATATCTAGTGTGCGGTTTAAGTTGAAATGGGGCCATATTTGCTTGGTGTCGTTACAACCCTTGCAATTCTCCCATCGAACATTTGCCATCATAACAGCATTCTCACGCAACATGAGCTTGCAGGTAGCTAGGGGCATACCAACAAATTCTTGTTCCCCTGGAATATGTAAGGTAGTCCCTAGCCTTGTCAACTCATCTGCTTCGCAGTTCCCCGGTATGTTCCTATGGCCAGGCACCCATATTAGGTTAATATTGTACTGCTCAGCCATCTCATTGAGAGATTTGCGGCAATCGATGGCCGTTTTCGAGTTGAGGAACACAGAGTCCAAGGATTTTATTGCAGGTTGACTGTCTGAGTATATATTAATGCCCACATTTTTTGGAACATTACTTCTCAGCCTATTCGCCACCTCTCTTATTGCTAATATTTCAGCCTGAAAAACACTACAGTGATCAGGTAATCTTTTCGCTATTCGAAGTTCCAGATCTTTAGAATATACTCCGAAACCCACTTGGCCATCCAATTTGGAGCCATCAGTGTAGAAATCTATATATCTTTTATTCCCCGGGGTCCGTGTACACCACGCCTCACTGTTGGGAATTAGAGTCTCAAACTTTTTGTCGAAAAGTGGACTCGCCAAAGTGTAATCCACAACGTTAGGCACATCTGGCATTATTTTGAGGACCGAACTGTGACCGTAACTTTTTTCCGACCACAGCGATAGCTCGCGCAACCGCACAGCCGTTGTTGCAGCTGACTGTTTGGCCAAAATGTCTAAAGGCAATAGATGCAGTATGACATTAAGGGAGTTTGTTCCTGTCTTGCTGAATGTACCTGAGATACACAAGCACGCCATACGCTGAACTTTGTCTAAACTTGTCGGCTGGTGAAGTGCCGGCCACCAGACTACAACACCATATAGCATTATAGGTCTAACCACTGCCGTGTATAGCCAATGTACAATTTTTGGTTTTAGTCCCCACTTTTTCCCTATTGCCTTTTTGCACGAGTATAAAGCTACCGTTGCTTTCCTCGCCCTTTCTTCAATATTAAGCTTAAAGTTCAGCTTCCTGTCCAAAATAACGCCAAGGTATTTTGCACACTCCCTAAAGGGAATTTCAATACCCCCTAAGGAAATGGGCCTAACCGTGGGAGTTTTGCGATCTTTGCAGTACATGACTATTTCTGTCTTTGCAGGATTTACCCCAAGACCATTATCTTTCGCCCATTTCTCAGTCATCCGGAGGGCTCTCTGTATAATATCTCTAATTGTTGATGGGAATTTTCCCCTGACTGCTAGCGCCACATCATCTGCGTATGCCACCACTTGTATCCTTTCTTTTTCTAGGGAAACCAGAAGGTCGTTTATAGCAACATTCCAAAGAAGAGGTGATAGAACTCCTCCTTGAGGAGTGCCTCTGTTCACATACTTTTGTATGTTTGCTTGTCCTAGTGTGGCTGAAATACGTCTCTTCATTAGCAGTTCGTCTAACAGCCTGAGTATACATGGATCAACATTCAGAGTTGTCAGTCCATTTAATATCGAGCTCGGATGGACATTATTGAACGCCCCTTCGATGCCTAGAAACGCCACGATTGTGTTTTCTTTGACAGATAGTGAGCTTTCAATAAAGCTGACTAGTTCATGTAGTGCGGTCTCAGTAGACCTGCCCTTCGAGTATGCATGCTGTCGTTTCGAGAACAAACTTGAATCGATGCTAGTTCTAAGATAAATATCTATCATCCTCTCCAGAGTCTTAAGTAGGAATGAGGATAAGCTGATTGGTCGGAAATCCTTCGCCCTCGAGTGAGAGGCTTTTCCCGCTTTAGGTATGAAAACGACTTTTGTTTCCCTCCACTTTCTTGGGATATATGATAAGTTGATACATCCTTTATATATCACCGACAACCAGGGGATAATTTTGTCAGTTACAGCTTGTAACTCCGCCGGAGTAATTCCATCAGGTCCAGGGGATTTGAATGGTCCAAAGCTATTTAGCGCCCATCTTATTCTAGTTTCCGATACAATTTCCTCGACAGGAAACGACCGCTGAGCAACTGTGGCACCGCCAGTACATGGTTCAACCGTCTGATTTCCAGGAAAATGTGTGTCCAATAGTACCTCCAGCGTCTCCATCATGTAGCGATGATCTGAGAAGCTGTGTTCACTTAAAACCTGCCACTCAGATATCATTTCATTCAGTTCTTGCGAGGCCAAGGTGATGTCCAAAACCTCTTGCCTGTTTTTAGTGACAAAGGTTGAGACATCTCCCTTGTTGCAAACTACCAGATTAGTACGCAAAATAAACTCTATTAGCGACTGCTCTACAGTTAGTCGAGAAGAAAGACATACCGGCTAGACCAAGAGCACATGCGTGGATACCTGCAAACCCTCCTGACCCTGGATCTATTTTAAATAGACTGAAACAATGCAATCCGGATCTTCCAACAGCTGATTGGAAGGTTGGCCGTTTGGATGAAGTGGATGGACCAAGACGGCGTGCAATGTTTATATTGAATATTCAGTCTTTGCCACATCTAGCAGGGCCGAGTATGTTATGGCTTTCATTATATCCAAATGAAGGCATATAAAAACGATCAGCTGAAGGATTCGGAAATGGACAAGCCTCTGTCTGAATCAGAAATAAGCGGATCCTCTTGCGAAGTCGAGGGAGATACCAAAGATGCAGACATGGATAGACACCGTATGCGAGAGGAGGCTTCTACAGCCTCAAAACTCACCAAACTTGAACCTATGGTTATTGTGAGAGTCACCGAGATCTCTGAAGAGGACATTCTTGATGACTCGATTGAAACGGCTGAAGTGACGGTTGTTGAAAATCTCGATGGTCCTACGGATCCTCCAGATAAATCTTCACCATTGTAAGGCTGCATGTGCTGCCTTAAAAGTTCTCCTGATGAAAGGGGACATAGATATAGTTCTTATTCAAGAACCATATGTTTATAGAAACAAAATATGTGAAGTAAGTACTCCGGGGTTCAAACTATTGCAGTATACTAGTAATGATGTAAATCGAGCCTGTATAATTGCTAAAAACGAGCTCAACTTGTTTCTGCTTCCTTCAATGTGCAATACTGACACTGTCATTGCCAGTTTAGAATTAGCCAAATGCAAATATTGGGTATCTTCTGTCTACATGGGACATGATGGGGAGATGCCTCCATGTGCCGTTAACACCTTAGTTGAGGAGTCATTGAAAACAAAGATAAAACTCATTATGGGACATCATAGTATATGGGGAAGTGGTGACATTAATACAAGAGAGTCACTCCTAGACTTTATTTTGCGTACTAATTTGGTAGTTTGCAATAAGGGAGATGCCCCAACCTTTGTCACTAAAAACAGGCAAAAGGTTTTGGACGTCACCTTAGCCTCGCAAGAACTAAATGAAATGATATCTGATTGGCAGGTTTTAAGTGAACATGCCCTAGAGGGAAGCCAAGGGGGAAAAATCGAGCACCATGGTGGTCTACGGAGTTAGGTAATATTAGGAAATCGTGCAGGAAGCTCTTTAACAAAGCAAAGTCCACCAGAGCTCCTGTGGATTGGGACGTTTACAAGAAGAATCTGAGAGGATACAAGCGAGAACTGAGAAAGGCTCAGCATAACTCTTGGAATGATTACTGCAGCAGCATTGAGAATACGTCCGAGGCTTCCAGACTACGGAAGGTGCTAGCATCTACGAGCTCCGCTCCAGGTTTCATTAAAACATCGGAGGGCAATTGGACAACGTCCAGTGAGGAGACGCTGGAGGTACTATTGGACACACATTTTCCTGGAAATCAGACGGTTGAACCATGTACTGGCGGTGCCACAGTGCCTCAGCGGTCGTTTCCTATCGAGGAAATTGTATAAGCATCTAGAATAAAATGGGCGTTAAATAGCTTTGGATCATTCAAATCCCCCGGACCTGATAGAATTACTCCGGTGGAGTTACAAGCGGTGGCTGACAGAATTATCCCCTGGTTGTCGGCGATATATATAGGATGTATCAACTTAGCATATATTCCACGAAAGTGGAGGGAATCAAAAGTCGTTTTCATACCTAAAGCGGGAAAAGCCTCTCACTCGAATGCGAAGGATTTCCGACCAATCAGCTTATCATCATTCCTACTTAAGACTCTGGAGAGGATGATAGATATTTATCTTAGAACTAGCGTCGATTCAAGTTTGCTCTCGAAACGACAACATGCATACTCGAAGGGCAGGTCTACTGAGACCGCATTACATGAACTAGTCAGCTTTATTGAAAGCTCACTATCTGTCAAAGAATACACAATCGTGGCGTTTCTAGACATCGAAGGGGCGTTCAATAACATCCATCCGAGCTCGATTTTAAATGGACTGACAACTCTGAATGTTGATCCAGGTATACTTAGGCTGTTAGACGAACTTCTAACAAAGAGACGTATTTCAGCCACACTAGGACAAGCAAACATACAAAGGTATGAGGCACTCCCCAATTAGGAGTTCTATCACATCTTCTTTGGAATGTTGCTATAAACAACCTTCTGGTTTCCCTAAAAAAAGAAAAGATAAAGTGGTGGCATACGCAGAAAATGTGGCGCTAGCAGTCAGGGGAAAATTCCCATCCACAATCAGAGATATTATATAGAGAGCCCTCCGGATGACTGAGAAATGGGCTAAAGATAATGGTCTTGGGGTAAATCCTACAAAAGCAGAACTAGTCATGTACTGCAAGGATCGCAATACTCCCGCGGTTAGGCCCATTTCCTTAGGGGTATTGAAATTCCCTTTAGTGAGTGTGCAAAATACCTTGGCGTTATTTTGGACAGGAAGCTGAACTTTAAGCTTAATATTGAAGAAAGGGCGAGGAAAGCAACTGTAGCTTTGTACTCGTGCAAAAAGGCAATAGGAAAAAAGTGGGTCCTAAAACCAAAAATTGTGCACTGGCTATACACGGCAGTGGTTAGACCTATAATGCTATATGGTGTTGTAGACTGGTGGCCGGCACTTCACCAGCCGACAAGTTTAGACAAAGTTCAGCGTATGTCGTGCTTGTATATCTCAGGCAGAGAATGAAGCCGCCGAGTGGCGCCGCCGATTTCAGTCGCCGCCGGCCATTTTTGCCAGTCAACGCCGCAGCCGAATATGTCGACTCATCTCGACTCAAATTTAGCCGCCAATTAATCTAAAATATTAGTTTAAATCAAAAAACTTTATTAATAATTGTAGTAATTTTAGTCAAAATTTTGAGCCTTTCACCCCCAATCAATCTATTTCAAAGTGTTATAATAATTTTGCAAAAATTTACCTCAGAAAATTTGAATGAAATGTAAATTTGATTGTAAGATTGGTTGTACAACTAATCTCATTACCATTCGAATAACTTCAAATTGATTTTATAATGGATAATTGTCCGCCGCCGAAGAGACTTATTTATATCGGCTTAGCCGTCAAGCCTCCGCCGAAGAGACTTATTTATATCGGCTTAGCCGTCAAGCCGCCGCCGCCGGATGCAAAAATTTAATGTCAGCCGCCGCCGACGAAAATGGGTCGGCTTCATTCTCTGATGTCAGGCGCATTCAGCAAGACAGGAACAAATTCCCTTAATGTCATGCTGCATCTATTGCCTTTAGACATTTTGGCCAAACAGTCAGCTGCAACAACGGCTGTGCGGTTGCGCGAGCTATCGCTGTGGTCGGAAAAAAGTTACGGTCACAGTTCGTACTGCGTGAGAAGGCTGTTATGATGGCAACTGTTCGATGGGAGAATTGAAAGGGTTGTATCGACACCAAGCAAGTATGGGAGCCACCGTGGTGCAATGGTTAGCATGCCCGCCTTGCATACACAAGGTCATGGGTTCGACTCCTGCTTCGACCGAACACCAAAAAAGTTTTCCAGCGGTGGATTATCCCACCTGAGTAACGCTGGTGACATTTCTGAGGGTTTCAAAGCTTCTCCAAGTGGTTTCACTGCAAGGTGGAACGCCGTTCGAACTCGGCTATAAAAAGGAGGTCCCTTGTCATTGAGCTTAACATGGAATCGGGCAGCACTCAGTGATAAGAGAGAAGTTCACCAATGTGGTATCACAATGGACTGAATAGTCTATGTGAGCCTGATACATCGGGCTGGCACCTAACCTAACCTAAATATGGCCCATTAAAACTTAAACCGCACACTAGATATGCTAGAGTTCTCGAGACGTCAGATATCTGCTATAACGAGTCGCTGCCTGATAGGCGATTTTGCAAAAACTATTGGCGCGAAGTATAATGACTATTGTATGAGCTGTCATGATGCGAAGGAAAAGGAATCAATTAAACACCTCTTGTGTGAGTGTCCTGCATTTTGTGTAAGGCGTAAGCAAATTTTATGGACTTATAGCTTTAGATTACTGGCGGACCTGGAAAACATTAACTTAGTCTGCTAATGTTTTTGGAACTATCTGTTTGGTTCAACAGAAGAAAATAATCGAGAAGGTTCAGCGGTTAAAACTAGAAGTGCCCATATGTAAGAGGTACTTTTTGTTAATGTGGTATCACAATGGACTGAATAGTCTAAATGAGCCTGAATCTTAATCGGGCCGCCACTTTAACCTAACCTAACCTAGGAGTCCAACCTGAAGTCTTTAAGTGAGTTAATAAAACGTGATGCTGATATTTCAAAACTCAATTTCGTTACCTTCAAATTAGGAGTACCATACCCACTTTACGGGAAGGTATTCAACAAGGAAATATGGCCTTTATATACTAAAATCACCATCCCAAGTACTCAACGGTGGATCTACAGAATCAATCTGCAACAACAATTCTCCAGAGCACACAATAGATGGAATTGAATACGTGTCTTTTAGTTCTTTATACAAAAATAAAGAGAACTCTTTTTATAAGACTATCTTGCTCTATTTCCACAACGCCGGTGGATTGCGTACTAAGACTAATCAATTATATTCTGGTACTTCTCTACATGAATTCAATATCATTGCTCTTGTAGAAACATGGCTAACTTCTCAACGCAGAGCTCTTTGGTCCTCATTACAATGTATATCGCCGAGATCGCTCCCTTAATGTTGGTTCAAGAGGTGGTGGCGTTTTAATTGCCGCTGATCATAAATTCAAAAGCAGAGAAATAACTTTACCAATAAGTGTGTTGTTGTAAATGTAGGAAAATGTTTACTTCAAGATAAAATTGAAATTGTATTTATATTAAGCTATGTACCTCCAGGTAGCGACTTCAATGTGTATTATAGCCACGTATATACTATTTCATATATTCTTAACTCTCTTAAGCTTAATCAAACACCTTGTGTTTTGGGAGACTTCAATCTGCCAAATATAGAATGGGTTTTTAGTATTGATGATCAACATCTAATTCAGTTTAATGTAAAAAGCGATATTGAAGCCTTATTATGCGACAAGATGTATCAATTTGAACTATTCCAAGTTAATAACATTCATAACGATATCAGTAGAATATTGGATTTATTTTTTATAAATAATGATTTCAGACATGATCTTTATAGATGCCAAACGCCTTTAACATGTGAGTCTATCTACCATAACGCAATTGTAATGGAATTTTCATTTTCTAAAAACTCGACTCCTACTAGAAGTATAGAGTATTCTTATGATCTTAAAAGAGCAAATTACACTTCCATAAATTCTTTTCTTAACTGTGTAGATTGGAATATTGTCTTTTCAGAGACAGACGACCTACAAAATTTATATGATAAATTCAAGCATGTAATAAATGAATCTATTTACTTATACGTACCTCCCAAACCGTTCTTTCAAATTACCTTGGTATAATAGGAGGCTTATGCACCAAAAAATCTTAGATCGAGGGCGCATAAACGGTATAAACTTACAAAATTATCTAGTGATAAAGCCTTGTTTGTTCTAAGAAGAAAATAATTTGATTTTCTTTCCAACTTTTTATATAAAAGTTACATTTTAAGTACAGAATCCAATATAAAAACTAACCCAAAGCCTTTTGGGGTTTTATTAACACAAAAATAAAATTTCTTGGACTTCCAAAGTGTATGGAATATGATGGCATGATAATTGATGATGCAAAAGCTATTTGCAATACTTTCGCCACATTTTTTCATCTGTTTATAATATAAATACTTCTTACAATGAACAACATTTTTCTGATATTCATGAATTATTTGATATTGGAATTATCGAGTTTGATGTCACAGAGGTATTTCATTATATGGTTTCGTTAGATACCAGTAAAAGCGCGGGGTTTGACAATCTCCCGTCTCTATTTTTAAAACAATCTGCAGCTAATTTCTTCTCCTCTTACGAGAATTTTTAATAAATCGTTATCCACTGGATGTTTTTTTCATGAATGGAAAATGTCGTTCATTTCGCCTGTTTACAAATCGGGACAAAAAGGCTCCATTACTAGCTATAGACCAATAGTCAAGCTATCGGCTATACCTAAACTTTTAGATAAGTTAGTTAGCGATAAGTTATTTTCATTACTTAAAAAATACATTCGCTCTTTTCAACGTGGTTTTTATAGTGGCAGCATAACAATTAATTTAGCAATTTTCTGCAATTATTGCATAAATTCAGTAGAAAATGAATTACAAGTAGATGTGTTGTACGCAGACTTTGTTAAAGCCTTCGATAAACTACATCACAAACTATTGTTATATAAGCTGAAAGTATTAGGATTTCATTCAAATATGCTGCTTTGGCTAGAATCTTATTTGTATGATCGAACGTTATTTGTTAAAATAGAAAATTGTACATCATATCCCTTCAGCGTAAAATCAGGTGTTCCACAAGGTAGCCAACTGGGACCACTCTTGTTTTTACTGTTTGTTAATGAAATTTCAACTATTTTTTCATCACATTTCAACACATTATTATACGCTCGTGGTTTAAACCTACATTCAATTGTGCGAAATCTAAATGATTGCATCCTATTTCAAAATGACATTAATCGACTTCTCCGTTGGTGTGAACAGAACAATATGGAGTTAAATTTCTCTAAGTGTAAAATTTTGACCATTTCACATAAAAAATGGGATATTTTAAATGATTACAAGTATTTCCACAATGTGTTTGGGGGAGAAATGATCATGAAGGAACTTGGAGTATACGTAGACTTAAGACTTTCATTTATTCCCCAACTTGACTACATAATAAGCAAAGCTAATTCTCAATTAGGATTTTTAAAAAGAAACGCCAAAGATTTTAACGACCACACTTAAAGTTTTATATTTTGCTTTTGTTAGATCACAATTGGAATATTGAGATTTTCCAAATTTCCTCTAAGCAGTATGATAACATGCCTACTTATGATAAACAGCCTCAAACAACGTAGACTTGGTCATAATATCAGGTTCATTAAAGATATCATTGATAGTAAAATAGATTCACCCAAACTGTTGCAAAAAATTCCATTTTACGTTCCGTCCAGACAACTGAGAAGTCATTGTATGTTTAATGAACAAATCCACAGATATAATTACGGCTTGAATGAAGTTCTAACTCGATGTTTATCACTAAGTAACAGAGTTAGCAATCAGTTAGACTTTTCTATGAGCCAATTCCTCTTTAAGAAAAAACTCTTTGAAAATGCTATTTTAGATTTAAGTATATATACGCCATAGATCTGTGAGGGCATAGACCAATAGATTGAATTAAATAAATAAACAAGTGAAGTGTACAAATTCCTTGTTACAAATGGGTCAGAAAACTCCTTACTCCAGCGTTTGAAAAATCCAAGTGATCCATATGATTTATTGACTGTCATAAATATGTGAGATCTAAAATCTAGTCTCCGATCCAACAATATTCCGAGATCCTTAAAGGATTCAACAGTTCCAAGCATGTCGTTATTAATACAGTAATTTGTATCAATGTGGCTCAATCTGTAATAAGAGATGTGCTTACATTTTTTATGTTCAGTTCCATCATATTTAGAGAACACCAGTTGTATATGCTATTTAGATCAGATTGAAGTAATGCTTAGTCATCACTATTCCGGATAATTTTCATAATTTTAACATCGTCAGCATACATAAGTGTATTACCAAATCGAATTCCCGATGGAAGGTCATTTATAAATAAACAGAACAATAAAGGTCCAAGATGACTGCCTTGAGGAACACCAGAAGGCACATGTATCGATTCCGAAATAATGTTATCAAATACTACACACTGAGTGCGATTTGTCAGATAACTTTCAAACCAGGATGCCATTAAGTCACTGAAACCCATGCGATGTAATTTGTACAGTAAAAGTGAGTGATTTACTTTGTCAAACGCTTTACTAAAATCAGTATAGACGACATCAGTCTATAAACGATCTCTAAAGCCTTCATTAATCATTGTGGTCAGTTCCAAAACATTTGTTATGGTTGAGCAAGATTTACGGAAGCCATGTTGTTTGGGTGATAGAAAAGAGGAGACTTGATGAACTAAAATATCAGATATAATATTCTCCATTAGTTTTGAAATAGCAAAAATTCGTTAAATAGAATAGAAAGAGCAGTCGATAGAGAATGAGCACAATATTTTAGTATGTTACCATCAGTCCCCGGACGAAAAGAACATTTTATCTTTTCCATGTAACTCAGCACAATATTAGGGTACACATCAGATTGCTTGAAATTCTTATGGGAGTAAGTTGTTGCAAAGAACTTGGAAAACATATTACATATATATACATAATCATCCGCCTCAACAGTACCATAGTGAAGATTTCTTGGATAAACATTCGATTGACGTTTGGAATTAACAAATTTCTAAAATGATTTTAAGTTAAGTTTCAATTCGTTTTTGATTTTTGGTAGATAATTATTGTATGATTGTCTATTCCACAACGAGCGATTAAGTAATTTGCGTAATCAGTAGCTGAGGCAGATTTTTTGCACTTTTTGTAAAGTTTATTCTTCCTTTTTTTAAGTTATTTAATTTATTTTGTTGTTCTAGGGCGGACCAGTATAATTAATAACGTGAATTAATGGGACAGATTCACCAATGAGTTCAAAGTTTCGTAAAATATATTTATTGATTCCTCAAGATTGTTCGCAGGAAGAATATCATGCCAATTTACATTTAATAGTAAGGAGTTCAGTTTTCCGTTGTCATTTTTACAAAAACAGTATTTCTTTTCAGTTTTCGTGTCAGTTTTATTTCGTACAGATCTTGAGTAGGATATATTTATATTCATACAGATAGTGGGATGATAAGGGTCTTCTGGATTTACAATAGCGTTGATGCGTGAAAGGAATACATCTTCTACTTCATTCATTAGAATCAAATCCAATAATTTAGTCTTATAATTTAGAATGTTGTTTACTTGAAAAACACCTTCCTTGAATAGATTTTCGATAAATTCAGATTGAAATCCGTTACTTATATTTGGTACAGAGTGATTCATATCCTTGCAAAAATTCCATGAAATAGATGGAAGATTAAAATCGCCAGACACAACGATCAAATCAGAGGATCCTGCAGTAGCCATGACCGATCGGATAGCAGTCAAATGAGCGTAAAAAACATCGTTACAAGAACCTGGAGGAATATAGGAGCAAGCTACAAACAAAAATTTGTAGCCGCACCTTATTTTCACTCCCAAATACTTAATCTGATGTTCGTTAGGAATATCAAGTTTTGACGAAACATACTTTGTGGAGACAGCAATTAGGAAGCCACCACCTGATTTCTGTAAGCCATTAGTGCGGTCCAGAGAACTGCAACCGGTGGCTTTTTTGTATTGCAATCTTACCCACAAAATGTCGGTGGCAGTGAGTAAGACACCAATTACCATGCAATCTTTTACATTGATACAAATGCGATAATAAAAACACTACTAGTATATAACAATGTTCGTATGCAGTGTCTTGCAATCTTAAACCAATCGACATCGTAGCAACGCTCGGTAAACAGAAAACAAGTGTAGCACTTAAGTGTGATTGCACTCAACAACAACAATTACCAGCAGTTGGCATTAGCTCAAGAGAATTGAGAGAGTACCAAATAAGAGAATGCCAAACTGCTGAGATATGGGTAACCAATTTGTGTGATTGCTTTACTACGATGTTTTCGAGAGACCAACACTCATACTAGCAAACACCGACAGTCGTCGATCGCTTTGGATATAGGTGGTTGAATTTTTTTTACCAATTGGTGTTTTAAGATTGCAAATATTGGTGTTTACTAAATACACTGGTCGGTTGCGGTAGATAGCAGCCGTTCTCTGGTGCGGTCACATCTGTAAATTTGGTATCTATCGCATAAAATTTCAGTATTCAAGACATTACTCTGAAGCCAGGTTTCAGTAAATATAATTAAATCGTAATTAAAGCCAACGCTATCAGTGTATAAATTACATAATTTGGTATTAAGTCCCCTAACATTCTGATAAATAATATAATTTATATCGGACAGGGTTGTATTCAGTTTTTTGACGACTCGACAGTACGGGGAGGTAACGGGCTACTCTATCTTTGAAAACAAATTCATGAACTACAACTCTGTACGGCCAGAAATCCGGGTGTATTTTTTGTTTTAAGTGGTTTCACCCAAGCATACTTTGAAAATGTGTCAATGACCGTGAGAATGTATTTAAATCCTTTATTTAGGTTTGCATAGTTTCCCATCTCAACCAAATCTGCCTGCCATGAGTCATCAATACCCTTCATAACAACTCTCCGACGAGGGAACATTTGTCGAGCTTGTGTATGGATTTCGTTAACGAAATCCATTTTTAATTACTAGTATTGTATATCAATTCTGGATTCGATTGCATCTCCGCTAATACCTTATATATATCTTTAATGCTTGTCTTCATCTGCCTTAATTCTTGCCTAAGTATGACGATATCTGTATTTCAATATTGCTTAAGTATTTCTCTTGAGATGTCGATTTGTTTTTGTAAATAATCTTTGTTGATTCCGTCCGTATCCTCCACCGGCGCTCCCAAATTTTTGAGTTTTTTATTTTGGAAATCGATGTTATTATTCTTGTCAATAGCAAATCCATAAACTTTCGGAACATATTTCTTTAGTTCAGAAGAATTCGAAAAATTACCAAACTTATCGACGCTCATTATGTGATTGAATATTCTATTGAATAATCAGTGTATTATATTGGCTTCCTTCAACTCTTCAATTATAGAAACTATTTCATTGTTTTGATTATTGTGACCAGCTTCCTGTGATGCAATTAGTAATTTCAGTCTTTCCACTAACTCATTCGGATCGTTCCAATATATATAGTTGGGCTTTTGCAAATTAACCGTCATTAACCCTTTGCCTGTGTGAGTATCTTTAAACAGATTTTTTATTATGTGATTATATTTGTAGGAAACATTATTTGATCGTTTGCACCAAATTCCTACGGTGATAATTTTTTTATATAATTCTAGGACACTTAATTCACACAAGCGTGGTGTGACTTCCCAACGTTGATTCCCTATGAGTATTTTATCTTTATTTATGCGAATGGGACTATTGCCTAAAGACCACAATCCATTTTTGTCTTTATGTGGGCCAAAAATAGTATCAAGAGTTTTTACTGTTTGTAGTGTAGACAAGTCTATAGTATCATCTCCATCATCTGCTTGTGAAAAATAATTTTCTGAACGCCTAATTTTACGCTTCGAAGCTTTTGTTTCAAAGATTTTCTCGATTTTATTAACTCTCTCAACACGTGTTCATTCATAATGATAATATAGAATTGATGTGGTGTACAATTTTCGTTAACAGGAATTGAATAGGTCATGAACGGCTAATGAACAGACCCTGTACAGCTATGAACTACTAAGCAACAGACCCTGTTGGGGTATTGAACTGCTATTTTTCTATAACGTCCATCTCGAATTTCGTCATCTTTATTTATAACCAAAAATCCGTATCTATCTTTCCAACATTCTTGACAAATATCTATAAAGTGACCCAGAGGCATGTCCCTACCGACATGATCATTGTATATATGTTTAATGTTTGTTTGGTCTTGCTTGAAAGCAACGATTAAGTTTGCATTATCACGAATTAATTGTTTTGGGATTCGACTGTATGTTTGACAGAAATAAAACGAATCGATGTTCCTATGGCGACCCATTGCGAAATAGTCGCGTATATTATTTTGTTTGTCGCACGCTACATCATCAAATATCATAATCGAGTTTGGTTTTGCTTCATTCGGGGTTAAAACGTCAGCATTATTGTTATACATGTAGTATCCCATGCCTTTTATTGGACTTACAAGTCTTCTGAGATACTCATATTGTGGTTGATATAAAGACTTTGAATACAAATATATATTCTCAAATTTAAGCCCATTTGGACTTTCAATCAAACTTACCATCGCATTAGTTTTGCCGCAGTTCAATGGTCCAACTATTAAACATCTTATAGAATTCGGCAACAAAGAACTATGCTTTGATTTGTTTGAATTTAGTGTGTGAAATCTAAATTTCGGATTTTGATGTTCTTGTCCGGCTATATAAACCGCATAATGTCTACTGATATATATTTATTTTTTATTTTTTAATTTGTTTGTAGTTTAAAAATTGTATAAAATGACGGTTTACAACAAAAATAAAATCAAAAGCAAAAGTTCTGTCCAAGGAGGTGGATTCGTAAATAATTTCATTAACTCCCTACCTGTACAGCTACATTTACCAGGATATCAATTTTGCGGACCAGGCACAAATTTGGAAAAACGTCTGAAAAGAGGGGACAAGGGAATAAATGGTTTGGATGCTGCATGTCGACTTCATGCAAGCAGATAGAGAACTTTCCCAACAGGCATGGGAACGAGTAAAATCTAAAGATAGTACTTTGGGCGAAAAAATAAACGCTTATTTAGTCACCAACGCCATGCAATCGAAAATAAAACTTGGTATGGGTGTGGAGAAGAAAAAAAGACACACTTTATTTACAACAGCTGTCCAAAAGGCAAAAACATCCTTAAAGAAGGAAAAACCTCGTGATATGAATACATCAATTAAAATTGCACGCAAAGTAATAAATACTTCGTTTAAAGGGAAAAAATCACATGTCGTCATTCCTAGAGTTATAAAGTACCCAAAATTGGAGGATTTCTTCCATTAGTTGCAATAATAACAGCGCTGGGTGCTTTGGGAGCTATAACATCTGGCGCTTCATCCATAGCTAAAGTACTCGTAGTTAATTCAGCAAAGAGCGCAAAACAGCAACTTGAAGCAAATATTCGACATAACAAAAATATGGAAGCAATTACCATGGGTAAAGGACTATCTTAGACCTTTTAAAAGGGGTATGGGTATCACATTGAGCAATTCAATCACAGAAAGCTAATAAAAATGCTACCTAAGAGACCACTAGCGGATGTAGATATGTTACACATTTTCGAGGAGTATTTATGAGAAACAATCTACCAAGCAAACCTTGGAAAAAAGAATGTGGTGTAATAAATTTAGATTCCCTAAGAGGACCTGGAACACATTGGTTAGCATATTACAAAAACAACAATGAAATTGAAAACTTTGATAGCTTTGGAAATCTTCAGCCGCCACTCGAACTGTTGAAATATTTAGGTTGCAATATAAAATATTAAGAGAGAGAAAAAATTGAACTCTTCCAATTGCAGTCATTTATGTTTGAAATTTTTGTCTCAGTTTACGAATTCCGAACCCTTATAAATAATGTCAAAACAACCATGTAATTCAGTTCAACGAAGACTTCTTTCGATTATTGAGATCTATTCAAGTCAATCGCAAATGGACGTCATTCCTCGATCTGTAATTGCACTAGTAAATTTTCAGTGCTGTCATGCCAACGACCGCAGCAGTATATACATAAAAGAATTGGCTTATATGGATCTCACATCAATTCAACAAGTATATATTTGTTTTTGGAAAGGTTAAAAAGGGTTTTCTAGAAAAATATATTAAAAGTTCTATTATTAATATGAAACTAGCTTTAAAAATTTGTATAACTATAAGACATCTTGCTATATTCAGTCATATAACAAATTTACGTGTGCCGTAAATAATGTTTATAAGCTATTTGTTTATTTTGAGAAAAATTTTGAGAAAATTCAAGACTTGATCATGAACTAAATAAATAAACAATAAAACTAATTCTATGTTTTTTTTCATTCAAGCTTTATTGATAGTGCTTATACATTGGCCTTTTTTGATTGAAAACACCAAGATTGTTTCAAGTTAATGATTCACAATTTTAGTTTTTATTTCAATGGTAAGTATAAGTAGAAATGTAAATATTCTTTACTCAACGAATTATATTTAGGTAAATATGTACAATGTAAATAGGTAAGTATTTTATGTTCAAGATTGGGTTTTAGGTAAGTAATGCAACAAGGTAAGTATTTTAACTAGGTTTTATGTATAATTCACAATTTTGCATGTAAATAGTTTAATTTTATTGTATAATTCAATTTAGTGTAGTTAGGTTCTTTTGTAATTTTAACAATAACAAAAATGTAGTATAAGTAGCCAAAATTTTATTAACAAATGTTCACTGTATTATTAAGTTTAGATCAACGTAGGTTTTAAGTAGCAAATTTAGTACTAGTTAACAAATTTATTTATTTCTCAATTGTGCAATAGCTTTTAACTCTTATTTAACTGTATTTGTTTGTATTGTTTCTTTCTTTGTGTTTATTTGATAATATTTTACAAACACTTTTGATTTTGTCTTTTTATATTCACAATATTTTATTTCATAAACTTTTAGCTATTTTTATTTTAACTTTTATTTTAGCTTGTATTTGTTCTCTTTTGGTTTTTTTTTTTGTATATTTCACTGGTCACGACGTTGTGGCGGTTTCAAAGGGCGCAAAACAATTAATTACTTTGACATTTTCCAATGTGATGGAAGTTATTTGACAACTTTGTCTTTATTATTCAGCTACTGGTGGCAACAACACTGTTTGAGAGACAGCACTGTGAATAGTGACGTATGTGTGTGTCCATGCACCGCTAGTTACAGTGCTGCTCAAAAGTATAGCTCCACAGTGCTGAGCAAAAGTTTAGCGCAATGCTAAACATTCTGGGCCCGCCGTGACAAGTGTTATAATTTTCAGATTCTAGGGCTTAATTCATTGGCATATTCCTTATTGGACCAGCAAACGTGTAACCAAGCGTTGTTTGGTAGGCGTGCACATCGCCTAGCCCGGTGAAAACGTGACCATCTCTTCGTAGCGCTGGGTAAACATCGGCTCCCAGCTCTAAATCTATTGTTGTGTTTGAACGTGGGTCTATATCTGCTAACGTATCTGCAGCGAGATCTCGGGTCGGGTCTTCTAATATAGGGTCTGAATACGGTCTGGTTGGCAAATCATTTGTGATTAGGGCATTTACACGCAGTGCCCATGTACTGTTGGTGTTCCGAGGCATTAAGCGAAACGTGGTAAAGCGATGGTCTCGATGAATAAATGACCGTATCCCTATACGTCGAAAGGTAGAATACGCCATCCTGGACATGGTGGCAGATTGATTTATGATTGCCCGAATAGTGGTCCAGGTGTCCACCCCGTCCTCCGACACTCGCACCGTAGCTGTGGGTACAAAAACTAAATCCCACCGCAAAGGGGCGTCATTGTCGCGAGGTGTAGGGTCTGATGGTGGCGCATCTGCTACTGGTCCAACAAGGTGAGCGGGTCTTAGCGGGTCGTCGAATTGGGGAGCTCCGTGGAGAAGTGAATGATGGCGCAAATTGCATCTTCTACAGCCACTTAGAGAAGGACAGTCAGGAGCAAGATGGCTTCTTGCTAGGCAGTTTCTACAATAACCACGCCTCTCTACTGTTTCATAGCGTTGTGATGGTGTCTTCTCTAAAAATCGAGCACAGGAACTTATGGCGTGGTCTTCCTGGCAGAGACCGCAAGAATATTGCCAGGAAGTTGGTCTTCCGCGCCAATCAACGTGTTGGTTTTGGCGATTGCTGGATCGATGCCTAGGAGTCCTTTCTGGCGCCCTGTTGTTTCTTTCCCGGCCGAGTCGCTCACCATTACTTCTTTCCGGGCGTGGTAAATATGCAGCCATATCTGAAATAAAAAATCGCTGCGAGTACAAAGTTTTTTTGATTAAGGCGCAGAACGCTAGTCATGCGGAAAATAGTTTGACCAGCTTCGTAACGGGTCTACTGCATGTCCCCCTTGCCGTTCGTATATCTACTACCCTTATGTTTTGGTCGGTACCCGGATATATTTTCTCAATCCGACCCATTGCCCAATCAGTGGGAGGAAATCTGTCATCTTTTATTACCACGAGATCATTTTTTTTTTAATTTTCCTGCTGGTACCTCCATTTGTAGCGACGGTGCAATTCTTTAAGATATTCTGACTTCCACCTCATACAAAAATATTGAGACACAATTTTGAGTCGTTGCCACCTGTTGGCAAGTGTGACATCTTGATCTGAAATATCAGGCTCCGCTGGAGCCAGCATTGAAGTCCCGATCAAAAAATGACCAGGGGTAAGAGGAGAAAAATCATTAGGATCATCATTGGCTCTATACAAAGGTCGTGAATTCAAACAAGCTTCTATACGAGCCAATATTGTAGATAATTCTTCAAAGGTGAAGCTCATATTAGGAATAAACTTTCGTAAATGGGTCTTCAGCGATTTCACACCCGCTTCCCATAAACCGCCCATATGAGGGGCACCGGGAGGTATAAATTTCCACACAAGATTGTTGTGAGAGTATTGTTGCAATGTTTGGGTTTGTAAATTTTTCATAAATTGTAGACGATCTTTCTTCAAAAGCTCTGCTGCACCAGTGAAATTCTTCCCATTATCTGAATAAATACAAGAAGGGCAACCTCTTCGAGCAATAAATCGTGAAAAAGCCGCAAGAAAAGACTGTGACGATAAATCACTTGTAGCTTCTAAGTACACAGCCTTTGTTGCAAAACACACAAAAATACAGATGTAACCTTTGGTTATCAAGCAGACCCTTGTTTTATAGTTTTTAATGTTAAAGGGTCCTGCAAAATCAACACCTGTATTAGTAAAGGGTCGTGAAAGAAGGGTGCGTTCAGGCGGAAGTGATGCCATTATTTGAGATTGGGTGTGTCGTTTGAATAATATGCAAGTCTTACAATTGTGGATAACTTTTTTCACCAAAGGTTTTAATCGAAATATCCAGAATTCCGATCTCAAAACACGAGTCATAAGTTGATTACCACCATGAAGAGTAACTTTATGAGTAAATTCAACCAAAAGTTGTGTAAAGCGAGCATCATATGGCAAAAGAATAGGATGTCGTTCGTTATAACTTAGAACTGGAGATTGAACTAGTCGCCCATTTGACCGCATAATCCCACTTGAGTCAATAAATGGGTTCATCGTCAATAAACTACTAGTAGACGAGATTTTTATCTTCTTCACTAAGTTAGCGTAGTCATGTGCAAAATGTTGACTTTGAGTCATAATGAGCAAACGTCGTTTTGTTTCTTGAATTTCTTCTGGAGTTATCTCCTGGGTAGAAATTCTTAGATGTGATCTGTTTTGCCCGGTATTTCTCCAAAAACGCAACACATAACTCAATACTCTGTAAGCGCGTGGTAAAGAAGAAAATCGCATCAAAGGGTCTTCAAAAGTGGAAACAGTTAAAACCTTCACAGTCTTCGTTTCTAAATTTGTGTCTTTCAAAATTTCAAATTTCGGCCATCTGTCTCTCCGTAAATTCAACCATTGTGGCCCATGCCACCATAAATGATGTGATTTTAATTCAGAAGGCGTACAACCTCTACTAGCCACATCAGCTGGGTTGTCTTCCGAGTCAACATGTCGCCATTTATCGTTGCCAACATTTTCCAGAATTTCAGAAACACGATTTCCCACAAATGTACTCCACGCACAGGGAGGCTTTTTTAACCACGCTAACACGATTGTAGAATCTGTCCAAAACTGAGTTGAGTAATTTGAAATTTGAAGATTTGTAATCGTTGTTGATGCTAATTTAGAAAGTAAAACTGCTCCGCACAACTCGAGTCGGGGCAAAGAAATCTTTTTAATTGGAGCAACGCGGGTCTTAGCAGCTATCAGATGTGTTTCAACTCGGTTATCTTGGAGTTCAACACGAATATATAAAGCTGCCCCATATGCCCTCTCGGATGCATCACAAAACCCATGAATCTCTATTCTTGAATTTGGGACAAAATTAATCCATCTAGGTATTTTTACAGATTCAATAGCGTCACTATTTTTTACGAAATTTTGCCAATTCATGAGCGTAATAGTTTTCAATGGGTCATCCCAGCCGATTTTGTCCACCCATATTTGCTGCATAACCAATTTGGCTACTACAATAACTGGAGCTAACCATCCACATGGATCAAATAATTTTGCAATAGAGGATAAAACTTCTCTCTTGGTGTAATTTTGCCTAACTTCTATAGTTGGCTGATTAAAAGTGAAATAATCCCCCGATATGTTCCACCTGATTCCTAGTGTCTTGGTTGATGAGTCCTCAGATAACTCCAACCAGTTTAGTGGAAGCAATTGTTCCGAAGGCAAATCTCGAATAACGTTATGATTATTAGATGACCACTTCATTAGTTCAAACCCCGCAGAGTCCAAAGCTAGAATTAACTCTTTACGAGATTTAATAGCGTCCTCAATGGTGTGCGCGCCAGCTAAAACATCATCAACGTATAAGTTCTCTCGTATAATTTTTGACGCAAGCGGATATGTGTCTGCCACATCTTCTGCAAGTTGAAGAAGTGTTCGGATTGCAAGGAATGGAGCACAGTTAACTCCAAAAGTGACTGTTAAGAGCTCAAAGTCTTCTAATGGGTCTGTTGGAGATTGTCTAAAGAGTATACGCTGATATTGTGTTTGACTTTTGTCGAGCAGAATTTGTCTGTACATCTTAGTGACATCCGCACTATAAACATATTTAAAGAATCTCCATTTCAGTATTTGTAAGACAAGATCTTGCTGGAGAATCGGTCCAGCAAATAAATTATCATTGAGACTACGTTTATTTGAGGAAGGGCTTGACGCATTAAAAACAACCCGAAGTTTTGTTGTCAAACGATCAGGTTTTATCACCGCATGATGTGGTAGATAATAATTAGGAGTTTTAGAAATTTCTTGAGGCAAAATTTTCTTCATGTTTCCCAGTTCCAAGTATTCTGAAATTGTTTGATCATATTGTGCTTTTATATCAGGAGTCTTCATTAGCTTCCGCTCCATTCGGAAAAATTGTGCCATTGCGATATTTCGAGAATTTCCTAATTCTTCACAATTTTTAAATGGAAGGGTCACAATATATCTGCCCTGTTCATTACGCTTTGTAGTGTTTTTGAAGTTTAATTCGCAAAATGCATCATCTTCTGATCTCAAAATCTTTTTTGGGATTTCCTCCACCTCCCAAAAACGAGTGAGAATATTTTCGATGGAAACAGTGTTATGTAAGGAGATCATATTTTCGTTAACATATTCGTGAAATATTGGACCACCAACAATCCACCCAAAAACGGTGTGTTGGGCCAATAAAGAGCCGATTGATTTCATAGGTGTATTTGTGTTAAAAAATAAGGGTCCTATATCCATTCCAATTAGAAGATCAACCGGTTGACTGAGGTGGAATTTTGGATCTGCCAAATCAAGGTTGACAACATCCGTAAGTTGTGATAAATCTAGGTTTTGTGCTGGTAAATTTGACGGAAGGGTCCTCAAAACAGGAGCCCAAACTTCTAAATGGAAACTAGGGTCTAGACGAGAATGTAAATTGAAAAGACAAGCTTTTGTAGATGTTTCTGCCAACATCTCACCAACTCCTGTAATATGTACTAAATTTCGTTTAGTTGGCAAACACAATTTATTCTTGAGTTTTTCAGATATGAAAGTAGATTGAGATCCAGAGTCGATGATCGCTCTGGCATCAAATAATTGTCCGCGAGACTCGATTTGAACTAAGGCTGTGAAAAGCAATGTACCTCTGGGATGATCCTCACTAGTTCGATCATCTTGAAGAGTTAAAGTCGTAATATTGTTTCCCATGTTTGGAGTGGACTGTATTTGAGTTGTTAGAGCCGCAGTACTAGTGCTGGGTCGTACTAATTCTCTTGTTGGGTCATAGGTAACATTTTGTGTCTCTGTTCCCTTATGTAACATTGTATGATGTCGCATTTTACATTCTCGACAAGAATATTTACTTTTACAATCTTTTATGCCATGGTTGGATGACAGACAATTGTAGCAAAGATGTGGAATTTTGACAACATGAATTCTATCATTGATATTTTTCTCAATAAATTTGGGACAATCCCGAATAAAATGCACTTCTCTACAAATTGGACACATTTGACTATTTGAACTTGAGTTTGGATAATTTGTTTTTGAATTTGTAGCAACTGCTTTCGAATTAAATTTGTTTTTGTTCCCTGAATAATGAGATTTCTGTGAAACGTTGGTTTGAAAACTATTGACGAATTTTCCTTTATCTGGCCTATATCTGTTATCAAATTTATTTTGGTTCTGTTTATTGAGTATCGGTTTTATATTTACCACTGACTCGAGAGTTTTGAATTTGTGAGTCAAAAAAAGGTCGAATTGATTCCAAGTTGGAAGAGTCTTACAGTCTTCCAAAGAATTTTCAAACTCCTCGAGAAAGGGTCTTGGTAATTTTGAAGAACAAAGGTATATTAGAATTGGGTCCCATTCCTTGACATCTACCCCAAGTATTTCTAAAGTTTGGATACAACTGTTCACTGTCCTTTGAAGTTTTTGAACTGATTGACTTGAATCAACAGAGACATTTGGCACATTGAAAAGTGTTTTCAATTGATCATTAATCTGCATTCTTTTGTTTTCGTAACGATCCGTCAAATTTTTCCACGCTAAAATAAACCCATCGTTGGTTAATGGAACATTACTAATTATTTCCCTTGCCTCGCCAGAAGTTTTCTGTGTCAGGTGAAAAAGTTTTTCGACATTGCTAAGTCGGGAGTTATTTATGTAAATGGCAGAAAAAAGATCCCTAAATGTTGGCCAGGCGCTGTATCCTCCTCGGAAAATATCCGTATCACAGGGAGGAAGTCTTAATATTGGTGAAAAATCCACATTCGTGTCATGGGTCTCTAAAGATTGCCTTTCTGCCTTTTCCTGTGATACCTGATCTCTTAATGCGATGACGTCAGCATTTATCGAACTCAAAACTCTTTTGTAAGATGACATTGCTTCGCTGTAGTGGGTCCGAAGTTTCGCTTTATCTATTGGCTGCCCATCACCATGTGGAACATAATCGCGACAATCTAAATATGATTTTTTAACGTTTGTCCATAGGGTCTCAAGTTCCACCCTTAATGTCTCAAGTTCGCGAATGTCTTCAGAGGTTTTTGCAACCGCATAAATACCCTCAAAATCGTTCAAATCATTGACGCTGTTTACAAACTTCTCCTTAATGATTTTCTCCATTTTGCCCGATTTGATTTCTTATATCAAAATTTTGCGGAGGAAAAAGAATCAATTAAACACCTCTTGTGTGAGTGTCCTGCATTTTGTGTAAAGCGCAAGCAACTTTTAGGAGCATATAGCTTCAGATTACTGGCGGATCTGGAAAACGTTAACTTAAGCAGTCTGCTAATATTTTTGGAACAATCTGGTTGGTTCAACAAAGAAAAATAATCAAGAAGGTTCAGCGGTTAAAACTAGAAGTGCCCATATGTAATAGGTACTTTTAGTTAATGTGGTATCACAATGGACTGAATAGTCTAAGTGAGCCTGAATCTTAATCGGGCTGCCACTTTAACCTAACCTAACCTATATCAAAATTTTGATGCGACAAAACTTCGTAAAGATGAAGCAAAAACGAGGATTAAATAAACCCGAATCTTAACCTCTTGCAAAAGAAGTGTTTAATTTTGAAGTGTTACTTTCGGATATAAAAGTTGCAATAAGTTTGAATAAACGGAGACAATTGCGTCAAATGATTAATTATTTCCCCGGACCATCAGAAGAATTACTAAAAATTTCGCAAGACAAAACAGTAAAGATTGCAAAAAATACAATAGGTAAGAAAAAGCGGGTCAGAGGTTTGGCAGGATTAAATATAACCAAATAATTTCAAAAACTTGATAATGATGTAAGATTTTTTAAAATTTATTATTGGACAGAGAAAATACGCTTTTTGTAATAACTTCAGGGTCAAAAAATTTCGTATCAATCAACTGAGTTGAAACTAGTTGCCAAATAATAATTTACTTAAGTATTTAGCCTTTATTTTGTAAAAATTCACATCGAAACGAGCATAGAATGAATCACCCCATTAAAATATTTTTAACCAGTCCAGTCTTTGTTTAGGATTTCAAAATCCAAAAAAAATAAGTTTCCAAAACAAAGAAATAACTTTTCAAAACGTATGAAAATATCTCATCAGTATTATGAGCCGTTGAGAGGGGTAAATTTTGCTTTACATTTGCAAGCTTTTTATTCTCAAAGTTGATTTGGGTCACTCTGCAAAATATCAGGTGAATTTCTTTTTAATTGACTTAAGTCAGTTTGCAAATCACCAAATGGAATATGTACGAGGGGTGTTGTAAGAGTAAGTATGCGTGGGTCGGTACGAAAGTTTCAAAAATTCACCATATACCAAATTTCTGACAATAACAGCTTTTTATCACCATTTTTGTTTTAAGTGACTTTACGATACGAATAGAGGTTCGACAAAATATAAAATACAAAATTTTCCTACTTTGTAAAAATTTGGCCAAACGTTGGAATTTTTTGTGTCTCAAATTAAAATTTTCCAATTTTCCACGAAAAACGTATGGGAACAACAAGTCCGAGTCTCGTAAGTTAATAAAGGTTTCGATACAACTCCCCTGTAATTAAATCTAGTTTCGAGTTTTTTTTTCCCCCAGAAACAGATTTTTTCAAAAAATCACAATATATCGGAAATAAATACGAGATCAACAAGTTCAGCACAAATTTTGAATTATCCTCAAAATATTTCGTGTTTCATTAAAGTTCTTCCATACATTTGTTGACTTAGGTTAACTTGCAAAAAATCGATTTGGGTCATCACTCATACACAGACAAAATAGATACCAGCAAGATGATAATACACTGATAATCCTAGTGAGATTTATTGGGTCAAATTTATCCAACAAACATGTAAATCAATAAACCAAACCATTTTCCGCAAAAATAGCTTATGTAAGGGTCAACATACAAAATATATAGGGTCAAGCACGTACAAAAAACAACAACTCCTTGGATCAAATTATGGGAGAGTGTCTTGTTAGCAGCGCCCAATATATTCCGTTGGATTGTCGCGCCAAAACCCAAAAAATCAAAGCTTGTACTCACTTTGGATGTTGTACTTTGTGTTTTTGTTGTTGCTTTGTGGTTGACTTCCAAATAAACCGCTTCAACGGGATCTGCCAAAATTCGAGAAGGTTCGATGTTCTGCTTTTTGTTTTTGTGTTGTTGTGATTTTGTGTATTTTAATTTCTTATCGAACCGGCACGAAAAATTTATTTTTGTTTAAGATTGTGTTACTGACTTTTTTATGAATCACTGCTCAAAATTCACCTTCACAATTTTTTACTTGGTAATATTATGCGTTTTTGTTTTTAAACCACACTGTCCAAAATATTTTAGTTTTTGAAATGTACCAACAATAATTTAGGGAAAGCAAAAATGATTTTGTAAATTTTCACATACGGTTCGAATGGACCAAATAATGCTTATACATTGGCCTTTTTTGATTGAAAACACCAAGATTGTTTCAATTTAATGATTCACAATTTTAGTTTTTATTTCAATGGTAAGTATAAGTAGAAATGTAAATATTCTTTACTCAACGAATTATATTTAGGTAAATATGTACAATGTAAATAGGTAAGTATTTTATGTTCAAGATTGGGTTTTAGGTAAGTAATGCAACAAGGTAAGTATTTTAACTAGGTTTTATGTATAATTCACAATTTTGCATGTAAATAGTTTAATTTTATTGTATAATTCAATTTAGTGTAGTTAGGTTCTTTTGTAATTTTAACAATAACAAAAATGTAGTATAAGTAGCCAAAATTTTATTAACAAATGTTCACTGTATTATTAAGTTTAGATCAACGTAGGTTTTAAGTAGCAAATTTAGTACTAGTTAACAAATTTATTTATTTCTCAATTGTGCAATAGCTTTTAACTCTTATTTAACTGTATTTGTTTGTATTGTTTCTTTCTTTGTGTTTATTTGATAATATTTTACAAACACTTTTGATTTTGTCTTTTTATAAACTTTTAGCTATTTTTATTTTAACTTTTATTTTAGCTTGTATTTGTTCTCTTTTGGTTTTTTTTTTTTGTATATTTCACTGGTCACGACGTTGTGGCGGTTTCAAAGGGCGCAAAACAATTAATTACTTTGACATTTTCCAATGTGATGGAAGTTATTTGACAACTTTGTCTTTATTATTCAGCTACTGGTGGCAACAACACTGTTTGAGAGACAGCACTGTGAATAGTGACGTATGTTTGTGTCCATGCACCGCTAGTTACAGTGCTGCTCAAAAGTATAGCTCCACAGTGCTGAGCAAAAGTTTAGCGCAATGCTAAACAGATAGTATGTCTTAAAATAAACAACGTAAGTATCATAATTACAAATTGTGGGCAGCACAATTTCCTCTTGCTTCTAGTCGTTTTATACTAAAATCATGCATACCACATGTATCGCATCCCATTGTAGTTAACATCTGATTGAGTTCTGTAGATATTATATGTAGGTACATTGTTAGTCGTACATCGCCTTAATAAAGGACAATTTATTGATAAACGTTGATGTTCAGATATAGGGTTATCTGTTTGTTTCCAGGAATATATTTCAACTTTACAGAAATAACACTTAACAATATCTGCTTCTCCTGTATAAAACATCCCCTTCATTACTAACACATTTCTGCTTATATAATCTACGGGCCAAATATCGAAAGTCTCCAAACGTGCATATTCACGGTGATTTTTCTGAGGGAAAATCATGTTTAACTGACTATTTCTGTGAGCAAATTAACGCTACCATCAAATAAAACATTCATTTTTATTTAACCAAAATTTTTATATTGTTGGGTATGGTCAGTATCTTTTTTTCTCATTGGATTTTTTCTGTGTTTCTGGGTCTATAGTTCTTGGATAATCATAAATGTGTAAATAAAAAAAATGAATAAAAAATCCAGCGACAATTTCAAAGTCAAGGCTACGATTGATCATACAACTCCACACCACATGGCACACACAAACACGAACTTTCAATAAACAAACTGATTGAAATTGAACAAAACCAAGTGCTTGACAAATTCTTGTAAACAATCCAAAACGAGACCAAAAGAAACCATATTGGTATCACGTTTAAATCTCAAATATTACGTCACAACACAAAAAGAAAGGGACATTCCCTCTTCAAACAAATTGAATTCAAGACTCGATTGCAATGTAAAAAAACAAATTCATTGAATCTTCTACACAGATGCAAGTCATTCCAACAAACCCGCACAGAGGAATCTAAGACGTACGAACCAAGGCTTGTAGATATAAGTAAACAATCAACTAAGAACAAAATGACATGACCACATAATTAGCCATCCAATTTTGCGACATAAACTTAAAACAAAAAACAAAACCAATAACAGCATATTCTTCGATGACCACACCATACTCCAAAAATACATATGTGCGACCCAATGTTTGCCATTTTGCATAGAGATGCACCATGGGTCTTGTCTATACAAATTCTTTCAGAAAAATATTGTGAAAAGTAAAAAACATTTCCATTTATTTTTTATATTTATAAAAATAATATTTATTTATCTTGTTTATTACTCATTGTAATGCATTTGTTAGCACGATATATAAAAAAACATCCGCAGAGGAACATTGCTTCAACTCAAATCTGCTAGGAGAATCTTCTTCTTCGGAAAGCGGTTTCCTTGATATCGAGAATTCTTCCCCACTTAAACGTTGAATGGATTCATCGCTCAAGGTGTTGAACCATTTCGGCAAATAAAACATCTGATTGAGAACCACCGATTCACCATACTTTGTAGAAGTTCTACAGCACCCAATGATCTCATAGTCTTTTTGCGCCTCCATATCCTTCAAGTGAATAATTTTCTTCTAATTTTTCTTGTTAAAATCAGCAATCAAATCTCCGTTATCCGCCATCTCTCAATAATTTCAATACACAATATATTCTGATTAGCATAAAATATAACGACCAACTTTTATACTTTATCAATCATACTCTTTCTGCATTGAACTTCCATATCATAAACAAACACACCGTGGGAATGTTTACTCAACGTCCTCAAACCCATTAAAAATCCAGACAACATACCACATTTTTACATCCCCACCCACTCTGAGATTTTTTACCTAACGGCTTCAAACCCATTAAAGTCTTCAAACCCATTAAAGTCTTCAAACCCATTAAAATTTCATAAACAAACCAACCTTGGGATTGTTTCCCCTAACCGCCTCAAACCCATTAAAGTCCACTAACCAATTAAATTTCATAAACAAACCCACCGATCATATTTACTTAACGTCCTCAAACCCATTAGGTTAGGTTCGGTTAAGCTTCAGGCTCACTAAGATACCACATTCATTGTGATACCACATTCAACTAAAAGTACCTATTACATATGGGCACTTCTAGTTTTAACCACTGAACATTCTCTATTATTTTTTTTTGTTGAACCAACCAGATTGTTCCAAAAACATTAACAGACTACTTAAGTTAACGTTTTCCAGGTCCGCCTGTAATCTAAAGCTGTATGCCCCTAAAATTCGCTTACGCCTTACACAAAATGCAGGACACTCACACAAGAGGTGTTTAATTGATTCCTTTTCCTCCGCATCATGACAGCTCATACAGTAGTCATTATACTTCGCACCAATAGTTTTTGCAAATTGACATATCAGGCAGCGCCCCGTTATAGCAGATATCAGGAGTGATATCAGACGTTTTGAGAACACTAGCATATCCAATGTGCGGTTCAAGTTTAAATGGGGCCATATTTGCTTGGTGTCGTTACAACCCTTGCAATTCTCCCATCGAACATTTGCCATAATAACAGCTTTCTCACGCAGTAAGAGCTTGAAGGTAGCCGAAGACATACCAACAGATTCTAGTTCCCCTGGAATATGTAAGGTAGTTATTAGCCTTGCTAACTCATCTGCTTCTCAGTTCCCCGTTATGTTCCTATGGCCAGGCACCCATATTAGGTGAATATTGTACTGCTCAGCCATCTCGTTGAGAGATTTGCAGCAGTCGATGGCCGTTTTCGAGTTAAGCTGACTGTTTGGCCAAAATGTCTAATGGCAATAGATGCAGGATGACATTAAGGGAATCTGTTCCTGTCTTACTGAGATACACAAGCACGCCATACTCTGAACTTTATCTAAACCTGTCGGTTGCTGAAGTGCCGGCCACCAGACTAAAACACCATATAGCATTATGGGTGTAACCACTGCCATATATAGCCAATGCACAAGTTTCGGTTTTAGTCCCCACTTTTTTCCTATTGCCTTTTTGCACGAGTACAAAGCTACCGTGGCTTTTCTCGCTCTTTCTTCAATATTAAGCTTAAAGTTCAGCTTCCTGTCCAGAATAACATAACACCAAGGTATTTTGCACACTCTCCAAAGGGAATTTCAATACCCCCTAAGGATATGCAGGATTTACTCCAAGACCATTCTCTTTCGCCCTTTTCTCAGTCATCCGGAGGGTTCTCTGTATAACATCTCTGATTGTGGATGGGAATTTTTCGCTGACTGCTAGAGCCATATCGTCTGCGTATGTCGCCACTTTTATCCTTTCCTTTTCCAGGGAAACCAGAAGGTTTTTTATAGCAACATTCCCAAGAAGAGGTTATAGAACTCTTCCTTGGGGAGTGCCTCTGTTCACATACCTTTGTATGTTTGCTTGCCCTAGTGTGGCTGAAATACGTCTCTTTATTAGAAGTTCGTCTAGCAGCCTAAGTATACCTGTATCGACATTTAGAGTTGCCAGTCCTTTTAATGTAGAACTCGGATGGACGTTATTGAATGCCCCCTCGATGTCTAGAAACGCCATGATTGTGTATTCATTTACAGATAGTGAGCTTTCGATAAAGCTGACTAGTTCATGCAAAGCGGTCTCAGTAGACCTGCATGCTGTCGTTTCGAGAGCAAACTTGAATCGACTATAGTTCTAAGATAAATGTATATCATCCTCTCCAGAGTCTTAAGTAGGAATGAGAATAAGCTGATTGGTTGGAAATCCTTCGCACTCGAATGAGAGACTTTTCCTGCTTTAGGTATGAAAACGACTTTTGTTTCCCTCCACTTTTCTGGAATGCCAAAAAAATTGGAAGTTCTTCCAAAGGCACAACTTTAAAAGCACTTCCAGAAGATGCACACCCATTGATGTTCTTTATTTTAACTATCCAGTAAGTTCTTTTAATTCATTTTTTTATAACTTGATTGGTTCATACATTTAAGGTGAGTACTAAGTTCGAGTTTTTTCACTAAAGTGAAAACTAAATCAGTAAAAAAAGGCATACAATTATACATATTTGTTGCATATTTTATTATAACTTGATGGGGAATAGCCCAAAGCAAGTTTTCACAAAGTTTGTACTCCTTAAAAAGTATTATTAAAGAAAAGTAATCGTGAACAAATGGCGATTTTAGTGGCTAAACTCGAACTTAATACTCACCTTTAATGGGTAATTTCAACTTTTTTGTTTCAAATATGTTAAAAACAGAGTAAGAATTCATAAAATGGTACAAATCATTTAAATTTTGTCGAAAAAAATGCTAAATTCAATCTGAAAAAATTGTGAATTTTTGAAAATATTTGAGGTCAAACGTTTCCAACAAGCGTTAGAATCCATTAAAAATTATAAATATTATTTATTTGACAAAATATAACAGAATTTTTTAATTTACATCCACAACACTGAATTCAGATTACACCTAAAGAAGTGATGCAAATTCAGTGCAACGGCTGTTGAAATGGAGGACTTCCGTCCTATGACAAGCCCATGTTAAATTCATTGCTTCTGCGTCAATTATGCACCAATTCCGGATCCAACAAGAATATTTTCATTACTTTTTTGGCGACGCTTTTTTTGCTGGGATATGCTAAGTTTATACATCCTTTATATATCACTGTCAACCAAGGGATAATTCTGTCAGTCACTGCTTGTAACTCCGCCGGAGTAATTCCATCAGGTCCGAGGGATTCGAATGACCCAAAGCTATTTAACGCCCATTTTATTCTAGATTCCGATACAAGTTCCTCGATAGGAAATGACCGCTGAGCCACTGTAGCACCGCCAGAGCATGGTCCAACCGTCTGATTTCCAGGAAAATGTGTGTCCAATAGTACCTCTAGCGTCTCCTCACTGGACGTTGTCCAACTGCCCTCCGATGTTTTAATGAAAACTGAAGCGGAGTTAGTGGATGCTAGTACCTTCCGTAGTCGGGAAGCCTCGGACGTATTCTCAATACTGCTGCAGTAAACATTCCAAGAGTTATGCTGAGCCTTTCTCAGTTCTCGCTTGTATCCTTTCAGATTCTTCTTGTAAGCGTCAGGAGCTCTGGTGGTCTTTGCTTTGTTAAACAGTTTCCTGCAGGATTTCCTCATATTACTTAACTCCGTAGACTACAATGGTGGTCGATTTCCCCCCCTTGCCTTCCCTCTAGGGCATGCAGCTTTCAGTGAGATTTTGAAGGCCTTAGTAATCCGCGTGTTCGATATCTTTCACAGTGCTCATATTTGTCTCTGGTATTTCCGGTATCATCATATTGAACGATTCCCTATACCTATTCCAATCAGCTTTCCTAACATTTGGCGGAAATATGGTCTTTGAAGTACGAACAGCCAATCTGAAGCTGATGTAGCGATGATCTGAGAAGCTATGATCCCTCAAAACTTGCCACTCAGATATCTTATCATGCAGTTCCGGAGAGGCCAATATGACGTCCAAAACCTCTTGCCTGTCTTTGGTGACGAAGGTTGGTGCATCGCTCTTATTGCAAACTACCACGTTACTACGCAAAATGAACTCTATTAGCGACTCTCCCCTTGCATTAGTATCACTACTTCCCCAAATACTATGATGTGCATCGCATCCCATAATGAGTTTTGTCTTTTTTCAGTTACTCCTAAACTAAGGTCTTAACGGCACATGGAGGCATTTCCCTATCATGTCCCATGTAGACCGAAGATACCCAGTATTTGCATTTGGATATCTCTAGACTGGCTACGACAGTGTCTGCATTGCTTAATGAAGGAAGCAGAAACAAGTTTAGTTCCTTCTTAGCAATTATACATACTCGATTTTTATCTTTACCGGTATTATGCAAAAGTTTGAAACCCGGAGTGCTTAATTCACAGATCTTATTCTTATATATGTATGGTTCTTGAATAAGAACTATATCTATGTCTCATTTCATCAGGAAAACTTTTAAGGCAGCACAAGCGGCCTTACAATGGTGAAGATTTATCTGGCGGAACCGTAGAACCATCCAAATTTTCAACCACCGTCACATCAGCCGCTTCAATTGAGTCATCAAAGGCTTCCTCAGAAATCTCGTAGACTCTCGCAACAATCCGCGGTTCAGCTTTGGTGATGTTTGAGCCTGTAGGAACTTCCCGCATGTCATGTTCGCCAATGTCTGCAGTTTTTATGTCTCCTTAGGCTTCCAAGATTTTTTCACTTCTGACTCTACCGGAGGCTTGTCCGTTTCGGAATCCTTTGGCTGATCGCTTTTGTATACCTTCATATGGATATCATGGAAGCCATAACTTACACTTCCTTGGGTCTGGGCTAGATGTGGCAGCGACTCAATGTTCAATATAAACACCGCATGTCGTCTTGGTCCATCCACCTCATCCAAACAACCAACTTTCCAATCGGCGGTTGGAAAATCTGGGTTACATTCCTTTAGTCTGTTTAGTATTTTAGGATAAACAAAGCATTTCTGCGTTCTTTGAATCTCTTTCGTGAGGGATTACCTCCTTTTGATGTCGTTACCTTAGAAAAGGTCCGACTTGCCAAAGTGTCGCCACCTGTCGGCCCGTCTACAGGTCGACTAATTGGGCCTGACTCTTGGTCACTGCCCAAATTCACAACTTCAGTCGATACCCGTCCACTGGGTCCTGAAGTTAGCAACCCAGTGGGTGACTTTGAATTTCGCTGCATGGTGATTTGATTTTCCACCACACGTAGGGATGCCAGATTTTGAAGAGGCAAAAAGAGCACATACGTAAAAAAGAACACACTTTTTCAAATAAAATAAAAACATTTAATTCAATTTTATTGAAAGATAATTCTTTTAAACATAACAAAAAGATTCATAATATAAACATAAAATAACCCACTTTCAACTTAAGCTAATTTTCTTACAATTCTTTGTAAGTCATTTTTTGGTGTTTTTGTGAAAAATGTTATTGAAAGAAGTTTGTTTACATTTAGAACAGAGTACAAAGTGAAGAGGCAACATCGACGTGCGCTTCTTCGACTCTGATATATAAAGTAAAACACTATTTAATTAGAAAATAACGGCGTAGGAAAATCTCGTATGTTCAGTTTACTTTTACCATTTATTGAATCGCGTTGGAGTAATATTTGTTGTGATGCGTAAAAAGAGCACAAAAAGAGTACTTAACTAAAAATAGAGCACTTTTGCGTGCTCTTTTAGCCTATCTTGTTTTAAGAGCACATTTTGTAAAAGAGAGCACGTCTGGCATCCCTAACCACACGTGAAATTCGTAATAAGTACTTATTACGATGAAATAATCCGCAATTAAAAAAACACGTCCGTTCAGTTCGACGGTTGAATAAACGTAGGCATAAGCTTAAACATTTCATACAAGTTCAAAAATGTACGAAGATTATATTTGTGTTCTTAGTGCTGTACGCTTTATTTTTATCGATTCACATTCTTGGTACTATTGAAAATGTAAAAAATAGGAAAACCGTTTTATTAAGTTAAGGCCGGTATGCATCTCTAGCGAAAAATTTCATTCCCATAAGAAATGCATTGCTATTTATGCTAACGAAATTTTCGGTAGCGTTCAATTTCGTAAGCTGGTACGCACCTCTACTGAAAATAACAGGGTTGTCAAAAGCATATTTTGGCAGCAAACATTTAATTTATTGCGTAAAAGTTTTAAAAGGTCTGTAAATAATAAACAATTTATTTGAGGAATATTTGGAACATATACTAAAAATTTTTAAAAGCGATTAGCTGGTTTAAAATTTTTGTACACAGCCCTGTTTTTTTTTTTGTAGACAAATAAATTTTTGCTACCGAAAATTTCGCTAGAGGTGCATACCGGCCTTTAACTAAAATTGAATTTTACAAATGGGACGATATTGAAAACGAATGGATTTGCACTATTACCATAATTAATGTCGTCTTCCATGCAAACATATTTTTGCTTTATTATACGCTGCAAATGGTAAGCTTACTGTCCATCGCCTTCCAAAAAGAAGAATTGACCGGATCGTTTTTGTTCAGTGTCCTAAAAAAGGTATTTGTTAAAAAAATTGTTTTTATGAAGGGAGTAGTAGTAGTAGATAGTAGTAGAGTAGAAACTAGAGGTCTGCACAATTCCATTTGTAAATGAAGAGTACACGTGTACTTGCTACATGAGTACATCTATTTGAGAGAGTCGCAAAACAATTGGTACACATTTTGATGAACACCAAAAGCCACGAGTAACTTCTTGCTGCTACTCTGATGTCTTCACTACCAACAAACACATATTCCTCTTTCTCTCTTATTGAAGTGTACTCAGAGTGATCACGTCGAGTATGTTGCGAGAACAAAACTTCATGGAGTACTCCATGTACCACGTGCAGTTTCAGAAATATAAGAAAACAGTTACTCTCCATAATGTATGTTTTCGGATTGATATAAAGAACGGCAAACGTGAAGGTAAGTGTGTGACATACATAAATATATGAAATATGTGACATACATACATATCTATGATTAATAATAATGGAAAGTTTTGCTTCGCACATACACTAACCGTCGAACGGAACGGACGTGTTTTTTAATAGCGGATAAAATCATCGTAATAAGTACCTACTACGAATTTCAAGTGTGGTGGGATATTAGGCCACCATGCAGAGAAATTCAAAGACATCCACTGGGTTGCTAACTTCAGGGCCCAGTGGACGGGTATCGACTGGAGTTATAAATTTGGGCAATGACCAAGAGTTAGGCCCAATTAGTCGACCTGTAGACGGGTCGACAGGTGGCGACAATTTGACAAGTCGGACCTTTTCCAAGGTAACGGCATCAAAAGGAGGTAATCCCTCACGAAAGAGATTCAAAGAACGCAGAAATGCTTTGTTTATCCTAAAGAAATTAGGATCAGTCGACCCAAGCACGTTGTCGGCTAAACAAAGCGATTCCTTAAAATGGGCTCAAGGAATTCTTGAGGCTGGAAAAAGGGAACGATCACCGGATGAGCTGCCATCCTCCAAAAGGGATCAACGATCGTTTGCCTCAGTTGCTAAAGACAGCCTTGTGATGGCTATCATAAATAAAGGAGCATTGGACGGTATGGTTCCAAAGCAAAAATGGGGGGAAATTGAGAATGCTTTGTCTGGCGTCTACTCACAGGTGCTGGAAAAGTTTCCCGGCCCAGATCCTCGACACCAAGAGGCTGGTTGGTATCAAGGACGATTTAAGCTAGTCGCATTTGAGGACCAGAGGTCTATAGAATGTTTTAAAGCTGCTCTGATACTAATTGGTGAAGTTTGGGAATGAGCTGCTCTAGAGTTAGTCGAGAAGAAAGACATACCGGCTAGACCAAGAGCACATGCGTGGATACCTGCAAACCCTCCTGACCCTGAATCTATTTTAAATAGACTGAAACAATGCAATCCAGATCTTCCAACAGCTGATTGGAAGGTTGGCCGTTTGGATGAAGTGGATGGGCCAAGACGGCATGCAGTGTTTATATTGAACACTCAGTCTTTGCCACATCTAGCAAAGTCCCAGGGCCGTGTATGTTATGGCTTTCATTATATCCAAATGAAGGCGTATAAAAACGATCAGCTAAAGGATTCAGAAATGGACAAGCCTCTGTCTGAATCAGAAGTAAGCGGATCCTCTTGCGAAGTCGAGGGGGATACCAAGACATTTGAAGACATGGATAGATACCGTATGCGTGAGGAGGCTTCTACTGCCTCAGAACTCACCAAAGTTGAACCTATGGTTATTGCGAGAGTCACCGATATCTCTGAAGAGGACATTCTTGATGACTCGATTGAAGCGGCTGATGTGACGGTTGTTGAAAATCTCGATGGTCCTACGGATCCTCCAGATAAATCTTCATCATTGTAAGGCTGCATGTGCTGCCTTAAAAGTTCTCCTGATGAAAGGGGACATAGATATAGTTCTTATTCAAGAACCATATGTTTATAAAAACAAAATATGTGAATTAAGTACTCCGGGGTTCAAACTATTGCAGTATACTGGTAATGATGTAAATCGAGCCTGTATAATGGCTAAAAACGAGCTCAACTTGTTTCTGCTTCCTTCAATGTGCAATACAGACACTGTCGTTGCAAGTTTAGAAATAGCCAAATGCAAATATTGGGTATCTTCGGTCTACATGGGACATGACAGGGAGATGCCTCCATATGCCGTTAAGACCTTAGTGGAGGAGTCACTGAAAATAAAGACGAAACTCATTATGGGGAAGTAGTGATACTAATGCAAGGGGAGAGTCGCTAATAGAGTTTATTTTGCGTACTAATCTGGTAGTTTGCAACAAGGGAGATGTCCCAACCTTTGTCACTAAAAACAGGCAAGAGGTTTTGGACATCACCTTGGCCTCGCAAGAACTGAATGAAATGATATCTGAGTGGCAGGTTTTAAGTGAACACAGCTTCTCAGATCATCGCTACATCAGTTTTAAATTTGATGTTCATATCACCAAGATCATATTTCCGCCAAATGTTAGGAAAGCTGACTGGAATAGGTATAGGGAATCGTTCAATATGATGATACCGGAAATAACAGAGACAAATATGAGAAATGTGCAAGATATCGAACACGCAGTGGAGCGGATTACTAAGGCCTTCAACATCTCACTGAAAGCTGCATGCCCTAGAGGAAAGCCAAGGGGGAAACATCGACCACCATGGTGGTCTACGGAAATAAGTAATATGAGGAAATCCTGCAGGAAGCTCTTTAACAAGGCAAAGTCCACCAGAGCCCCTGAGGACTGGGACGCTTACAAGAAGAATCTGAGAGGATACAAGCGAGAACTGAGAAAGGCTCAGCATAACTCTTGGAATGCTTACTGCAGCAGTATTGAAAATACGTCCGAGGCTTCCAGACTACGGAAGGTTCTAGCATCCACCAACTCCGCTCCAGGTTTCATTAAAACATCGGAGGGCAATTGGACAACGTCCAGTGAGGAGACGCTGGAGGTACTATTGGACACACATTTTCCTGGAAATCAGACGGTTGAACCATGTACTGGCGGTGCCACAGTTGCTCAGCGGTCGTTTCCTGTCGAGGACATTGTATCGGAAACTAGAATAAGATGGGCGCTAAATAGCTTTGGACCATTCAAATCCCCTGGACCTGATGGAATTACTCCGGCGGAGTTACAAGCTGTAACTGACAAAATTATCCCCTGGTTGTCGGTGATATATAAAGGATGTATCAACTTATCATATATCCCAGGAAAGTGGAGGGAAACAAAAGTCGTTTTCATACCTAAAGCGGGAAAAGCCTCTCACTCGAGGGCGAAGGATTTCCGACCAATCAGCTTATCCTCATTCCTACTTAAGACTCTGGAGAGGATGATAGATATTTATCTTAGAACTAGCATCGATTCAAGTTTGTTCTCGAAACGACAGCATGCATACTCGAAGGGCAGGTCTACTGAGACCGCACTACATGAACTAGTCAGCTTTATTGAAAGCTCACTATCTGTCAAAAAATACACAATCGTGCCGTTTCTAGACATCGAAGGGGCGTTCAATAATGTCCATCCGAGCTCGATATTAAATGGACTGACAACTCTGAATGTTGATCCATGTATACTCAGGCTGTTAGACGAACTGCTAATGAAGAGACGTATTTCAGCCACACTAGGACAAGCAAACATACACCTCTTCTTTGGAATGTTGCTATAAATAGCCTTCTGGTTACTCTAGAAAAAGAAAGGATAAAAGTGGTGGCATACGCAGATGATGTAGCTCTGGCAGTCAGGGGAAAATTACCATCCACAATCAGATATATTATTCAGAGGGCCCTCCGGATGACTGAACAATGGGCGAAAGACAATGGTCTTGGGGTAAATCCTGCAAAGACAGAATTAGTCATGTACTGCAAAGATCGCAAAACTCCCACGGTTAGGCCTATTTCCTTAGGGGGTATTGAAATTCCCTTTGGTGATTGTGCAAAATACCTTGGCGTTATTTTTGACAGGAAGCTGAACTTTAAGCTTAATATTGAAGAAAGGGCGAGGAAGGCAACTGTAGCTTTGTACTCGTGCAAAAAGGCAATAGGAAAAAAGTGGGGACTAAAACCAAAAATTGTGCATTGGCTATACACGGCAGTGGTTAGACCTATAATGCTATATGGTGTTGTAGTCTGGTGGCCGGCACTTCAGAAACCGACTGGTTTAGATAAAGTTCAGCGTATGGCGTGTTTGTGTATTTCAGGCGCATTCAGCAAGACAGGAACAAATTCCCTTAATGTCATGATGCATCTATTGCCTTTAGACATTTTGGCCAAACAGCCAGCTGCAACAACGGCTGTGCGGTTGCGCGAACTATCGCTGTGGTCGGAAAATGGTTACGGTCACAGTTCTGTCCTCAAAATAATGTCAGATGTACCTAACGTAGTGGATTACACTTTGGCGAGTCCACTTTTCGACAAAAAGTTTGAGACTCTAATCCCCAACAGTGAGGCGTGGTGCACACATACCCCGGGGAATAAAGAATATATAGATTTCTACACTGATGGCTCCAAATTGGATGGACAAGTGGGTTTCGGAGTATATTCTAATGATCTGGAACTTCAAATAGCGAAAAGATTACCTAATCACTGTAGTGTTTTTCAGGCTGAAATATTAGCAATAAGAGAGGTGGCGAATTGGCTGAGAAGTAATGTTCCAAAAAATGTGGGCATTAATATATACTCAGACAGTCAACCTGCAATAAAATCCTTGGACTCTGTGTTCCTCAACTCGAAGACGGCCATCGATTGCCGCAAATCTCTCAATGAGATGGCTGAGCAGTACAATATTCACCTAATATGGGTGCCTGGCCATAGGAACATTCCGGGGAACTGCGAAGCGGATGAGTTGGCAAGGCTAGGGACTACCTTACATATTCCAGGGGAACTAGAATTTGTTGGTATGCCCCTAGCTACCTGCAAGCTCATGCTGCGTGAGAAGGCTGTTATGATGGCAAATGTTCGATGGGAGAATTGCAAGGGTTGTAACGACACCAAGCAAATATGGCCCCATTTCAACTTAAACCGCACACTAGATATGCTAATGTTCTCGAGACGTCAGGTATCACTCCTGATATCTGCTATAACGGGTCGCTGCCTGATAGGAGATTTTGCAAAAGCTATTGGCGCGAAGTATAATGACTATTGTATGAGCTGTCATGATGCGGAGGAAAAAGAATCAATTAAACACCTCTTGTGTGAGTGTCCTGCATTTTGTGTAAAGCGCAAGCAACTTTTAGGAGCATATAGCTTCAGATTACTGGCGGATCTGGAAAACGTTAACTTAAGCAGTCTGCTAATATTTTTGGAACAATCTGGTTGGTTCAACAAAGAAAAATAATCAAGAAGGTTCAGCGGTTAAAACTAGAAGTGCCCATATGTAATAGGTACTTTTAGTTAATGTGGTATCACAATGGACTGAATAGTCTAAGTGAGCCTGAATCTTAATCGGGCTGCCACTTTAACCTAACCTAACCTAACCTTTGCTTCGCACATAACTGAGCAATACTTGTGGTACCACGTGAAGTGAAGAGAATCCATGTTGTACTTTTTCTCAAGTACTTACATTTTTATTGTTCCTTTTTTTCGGAACACATATTGTTTCGGATAAGTACTTGGTGGTATTTGACAAGCAAGTGTTCTCTTCACTTCACTACTTGCGCTCTGAGAGAAAGACAGTGTATGTACTATATTCGAAAGCGAATTGCATACATGTAGTGAAAAGTTATTCGATGCAGACCTCTAGTAGAAACTCAACTTTACAGAATTGTTTTTGTTGATGCGAGGCTGCAATTATTTGGATCACGTCGGAATGTAATGCCCAACAATTCCAAGAAGCGGTTCATACCATTCAACAATGATTGAGGAGAATAAGCCGTAGTCTGAACCGAAGGTTGGCCCTGAAGGACAATAACACGATCGGCCAAGTATGTTGCCATAATGAAATCGTGTTCAACTACAAAACCAGTCCTCTTGGCGTGTAAAATGTAGCTAATGGGAATATTTTCGTATAGTTTATATTCATACCTTCAACATTTTAATATAACTTACCGTTTTATTACTTTCGCAGCGACCAAACGTTGTTCAGAGTCCAAGTATGCGGAGGGCTCACCGATTAAGTAGACATCAGCAGATTTACCCCAACATAATACCAAAGCTACACGTTGCAATCCACCACCAGATAAATTTTGTACTTCTTGGTCCATAATTTCTTCAATTTTCATGGGTTTCATAACATCAGCTACAAACTGTGGGTGAACATAAGCATCACGGATTTTATCGTGGAGCAAATGTCGTATGTGGTTTTGGAATTTCGATGATATCTTTTGTGGCTTATACGATATATTCAGCACAGGTAAGTCAACTTGCGTATCCGGTTGCAGATTACCGGCCAACATACGAATGAATGTAGTTTTTCCAGTACCATTCTCACCAAGTAATGCCAAAATTTCAGAATCACTGAAGTGTCCCTCTTGAACAGTAAGAGAGAAAGTGCCCAATGTCTTTTGCATTGCTGGATAAACATAACGATTCATTCTCTTAATTTCTTCTTCCGTAGCTGACTCTCGAGACCTGAAAATTTATTGTGAGATCATATTTATTTGTTTAGTTACATTAAGTCATCACCAAATTCCATTCCATTCTCTGTCATAAATATTTTTCAAAGCTTTTCAATGCGTTTTCTAAATTTTGAGTGTTCATGTATATCAAATTCCTTGATGTATTTATCAATTGTATATATCTATATTAGGGATAAACAAGTAAATAAGGTCTAATTCGGGCGAAGCCGACTGTATTTGAGCTAAACATAGAATCGTGCAAAACTCGCCACTTATGGTATCATCACAATGGACTAAATAGTATTAATGTGCCTGAAATAACGGGGTGTCCTTATACCTAACCTCACCCTTCATAGAGGATAACCATGTTCAAAAATTAATAAACATCGAGTAATAATTGAGGTTAATATCAACATGTTTAGGAAAGTCGATTACTACATATATATTTCGAAGGGTATGAAAAACAATTAATACAATTAGTGATAAAGAATTAAGGAAGGACCAAACTCGCTTATTTCTAAACCAGGAAATTTTTACCAAGAAAATCGGAAGAGTTATATATACGATCTATATCAAAATCTAAACTGTTTATTTTACATTTCGCAGGTTTAAGAGCCAAAAGTTTTCCATTTTCCAATTCCGAATATCGGAATATTCCCCCATATAAAGGGTGATTCTTTTGAGGTTAGGATTTTCATGCATTAGTATTTGACAGATCACGTGGGATTTCAGACATGGTGTCAAAGAGAAAGATGCTCAGTATGCTTTGACATTTCATCATGAATAGACTTACTAACGAGCAACGCTTGCAAATCATTGAATTTTATTACCTAGAAAAGTTGGCAGAAAATCCGCTTTTTTATCGACAAATTTTGTTCAGCGATGAGGCTCATTTCTGGTTGAATGGCTACGTAAATAAGCAAAATTGCCGCATTTGGAGTGAAGAGCAACCAGAAGCCGTTCAAGAACTGCCCATGCATCCCGAAAAATGCACTGTTTGGTGTGGTTTGTACGCTGGTGGAATCATTGGACCGTATTTTTTCAAAGATGCTGTTGGACGCAACGTTACGGTGAATGGCGATCGCTATCGTTCGATGCTAACAAACTTTTGGTTGCCAAAAATGGAAGAACTGAACTTGGTTGACATGTGGTTTCAACAAGATGGTGCTACATGCCACACAGCTCGCGATTCTATGGCCATTTTGAGGGAAAACTTCGGAGAACAATTCATCTCAAGAAATGGACCGGTAAGTTGGCCACCAAGATCATGCGATTTGACGCCTTTAGACTATTTTTTGTGGGGCTACGTCAAGTCTAAAGTCTACAGAAATAAGCCAGCAACTATTCCAGCTTTGGAAGACAACACTTTCGATGAAATTCGGGCTATTCCGGCCGAAATGCTCGAAAAAGTTGCCCAAAATTGGACTTTCCGAATGGACCACCTAAGACGCAGCCGCGGTCAACATTTAAATGAAATTATCTTCAAAAAGTAAATGTCATGGACCAATCTAACGTTTCAAATAAAGAACCGATGAGATTTTGCAAATTTTAGGCGTTTTTTTTAAAAAAAAAAAGTTATCAAGCTCTTAACAAATCACCCTTTACATACAGTTATGTGAAAAATAGATTTTTTCGGAAACAGGATCCAGAGATTTTATCACATTTTCGCTCCCACTCTCCCGAAAATGTGGTATGTTTGTTTGTATTTCCGGGTACGTTCGGAAACGGCTAAACCGATTTACTTGAAATTTCCACATACTATATAGACGGCGATCACGTTGTGTAAAATGGTTACGTCATTTTATACCTGGTCGGGGAGACCAGGAAAAAAGCAAATTTCCCCTCTGTATAATACTCTGATTGTGGATGGGATTTTCCCCTGACTGCTAACGCCACATTATCTGCGTATGCCACCAATTTTATCCTTTCTTTTTCTAGGGAAACCAGAAGATTGTTTATAGCAACATTCCAAAGAAGAGGCGATAGAACTCCTCCTTGGGGAGTGCCTCTGTTCACATACCTTTGTATGTTTGCTTGTCCTAGTGTGGCTGAAATATATCTCTTTGTTAGAAGTTCGTCTAACAGCCTAAGTATACCTGTATCAACATTCAGAGTTGTCAGCCCGGATGGATGTTATTGAACGCCCCTTCGATGCCTAGAAACGTCACGATTGTGTATTTGTCGCCGAGTAAAAATGCAGAGACTTACAAATTGAAAGTTTATTACGAAACTGAACAAAAAATTATAATAATGGAAAATTGTGTATATGGAATATGTTAACTAGCCTACTATGTAAAAATGGAAAATCTAAATAGATTTAAACATATTTTAATAACAAGTAGTTTGTATACAAAGTAATTGATTTCAACACCCTTCCTCAAACGGATTGTACTCCAGCTTTAGTTCTGTGATTTTCCAGTTTGATTGAATTTAGGGGTTTCGTAAGCATATCAGATAGCATATGTTCTGTAGGACAATATATACATTAAATATCTCTGTTTTCAATATGATGTTTGATGAAAAACAATTTTGTATCGATATGCTTGGTTCTGTTGCTAAATTTTCCATCTTCTATCATTCGAAGGCATCCTTGGTTATCTTCATAGATTAGAGTAGGTTCTTTTTATGGAACCAACATATCCTTAAGTAGCTGTCGTAGCCATATCGCCTCACGACATGCTTCAGAAAGCGCAATGAAATCCGATTCGGTTGATGAAAGGGCTACACAGGACTGCTTTTTGCAACACCAACTAACTGAGCCATTGTTTATTTGGAATATAAAACCTGTATTGGATTTGTGATCTATTTTGTCCTCTGCCCAGTTTGCGTCTGCGAATCCTCTCAACAAATTAGTGTGACAATCGGCATAACTCAATCTTAAAAATAATTCAGATGTTCCCTTTAAATATCTCAATATTCTTTTAACTTCGATCCAATCCCCTTTTGACGGATTTTCGATTCGGGAAAGAATTGACACGCTAGCAGCTATGTCTGGTCTTGAATTAACGGCAATGTATAACAATGATCCAATGAGTTTTCGAAAAATGTTATCATTCAATTTTTCAGTGACAGTTTTTCCATATCCAGGATCCAGCGGATATCTTGAAATTTTTGCATCTTGTAAACCAAAATCTTGCAATAGCTTTTCAATATATGTCTTTTGACGAATGCAAATATTTTTATCTTTATCTCTTTTAATTTCAAGTCCTAAATAATGACTTATCTCTCCCAGACTATTTATCTCGAAATGTTTCCTCAATAATTTCTCAACATTCTGTATTTGTAAAGTTGATTTTGCTGCTATCAAAATGTCGTCGACGTATATTAACAGATATATAGGATTATTCCCTTCCTCGACCTGACATTTTGTATAAAGACAGGGATCATTGCTACTTTGAATGAAATTATCTTTAACTAAAATATTATGTAGGGCTTTATTCCATACGTGTGCTGCCTGCTTCAATCCATAAACTCTTTTTTTAATTTACAAACATAGTTAGATCCAATTTCTTGATAGCCGGTGAGCTGCCTCATGTAAATTTCGTTCTCTAAAATTCCGTTGAGAAAAAGAGATTTCACATCGACGTGCGTAGCATTCAATTTGTTTGATCCTGCAATTGATAAAAGTACTCGCAATGTGGTTTGACGTACCACGGGTGCGAAAACTTCGTCATAGTCTTGACCGTATTTTTGATATAAAGAAGCTTTATATTTCTTTATATCTTCATTTTCATCACGTTTGATTTTATATGTCCACTTAGAGTCAACGATGTTAGTATCTGGTGGCACGGTTACCAAGTTCCATGTATCATTCTTCTTTAGCATTTCCATCTCTTCGTCCATGGCTAATTTCCACTCTGCAGATTGAGGGCAATTTATAGCTTCATCAAAACTTGTTGGTTCAGTTATGGGGTTAATTGCTTTATTTACAAAACGGGAAGGCAGTTTTCCTTTCGTACTCCTCTCGGAACGTCTTACCAACACTTCGCGATTCTGGTCTGTATGATTTTTATCACTGTTTGAAATTTCATCGCACATCTCTTCATCGAGGCTGCAAATATCATATTAAAAAAATATCAAATACAAATTTTTCGCTTCTATTATCCAACTTCTTCAACTTTTCTTTTGGTGTCAAAGAGTAAGCCATTGTACCAAAAATGTGTAAATGACGAATGTCTGGTTTCTTTCCCTCCCATATCTCATACGGAGTCTTCGAAATACAACTAGTCACCAAACGATTTTGTAGATAGTTTGCTGTCATTAAAGCTTCTCCCCACAAGTATTTCGGCAAATTTGAATCATTTAGAAGACATCGAACAATTTCAACTAAATATCTGTTTTTTTTCTCTCGGCCACTCCATTTTGTTGTGGGTTATAGGGCACTGTAAATTCATGTTTAATTCCTCGTTTTTCCAAATTCCACACGATGACCTGTAAATTCTCCGCCATTATCTGAACGTAATTTCTTTGGAAAAATCATAAACTTGTTTTTTACCATTTCTAGATACAATGTGAGTTTTTCGAATACTTCTGATTTGTTTCGTAGAAAATAAACCACGGTATAGCGGCTGTAATCGTCAATAAAAGTTTGACAGTGGCATAGGAAAAGAGATATGTTTGTTTCGAATTCATTTGGCATAAGCCGGCTATCAATGTAAAACCTTTTTTCGGAGGGTTCAAGTGTGGTTTTTGTTGGGTTTAATAAACTGCCTGAATTTATTCTGATAATTGGTTGATAGTTTTGCTGCAAGTAGAGGATGCTGATGAGGAATGTGGTAATTCCGAAACGTGCGTCCATCCAACCATCTTGCAGTCTATAGGGCTTTGCCCAAATAAATTTGACAAACATTCTTTTCCTCTGTTGGTTAAGCTACTCTTGTAGTTTAGTCAATGTATGGTTTTAAGCTGAAATAAAAAAACGACAACAATGGTTAAAAAATATTTAAAGCCGCTTGCGGTAGGCGTTTTTACTGGACCGCAAACGTCTGTATGAACTAAATCCATCACTTCCGATGACTTAGATTTAGATACCCCGAACGGATTTTTAGTCATCTTGCTTTTGATACAAACTTCACACTGCTTTCTTATTCCACAATCTTTAATATAAAGCTCACTCACCGTTTTATCATTCTTCATTGCCATAACTGCATCAATACTTCGATGGCCAAAAACTCTATGCCAGTAATGCTGAAAATTTTCCATCTTGCATTCAGCAACCATAATTTTATGGATCTTAGGTTGACGTAAACGGAACAAACCATCCTTGTTATCAGCATATGCAATTTCTCTACCATATTTAGATTGAATGCTGCATCCTGCCGAATCAAACATTACTTTGTTTCCGTTCTTTAAACTTTTGCTCACTGACAGCAGATTTCCATGAAACGTTGGAATAAAAAGTACTTCCTTAATTTGAACGACTTCGATCTCACCTTCTCGGTTAACAAACTCAATCTTACAGGAACCCTTACCACTTGAAACGATTGTCTCTCCATTTGCAACCGTTACCTCTTCCTTGACGGATGTATTTAAATTAATAAAATCTTTGCTTTGTGTACCAATATGGCAAGTTGCACCGGAGTCTAAAACCCAATCAAAAGAATTATTTCCAACGCCAAAGCAAATGTTTCCTTTTTCATTTTCGCACATTTTGGACTCATGCGCTTGACCTGACCTGATTTGACTGTTCTTCATTTTCCAGCAGTTCTTCATTATATGGCCTTTTTTATTGCAATGATGGCATACCTTATCTTTGTGATAGTTCTTCGCAGACTTCAAAGTTGTGTTTTTCGTTTCGTTTTTCAACATTTTTCGATACTCTTCCACCAGACTAATTTCGACCACTTTTAAAGTCAGTTCTTCCATTTTTCTTACTTCTAAGGCTTTTACCAAAGTATCGAAGGACGATGGCAAGCTGCTCAACAACATGGCAACTAATCATCTCTCGGAAAATGTTTCACCCAATGCCTCAAGCTTTTCAAATAGCATTTTCATTTCCATTATATGTTCTGAAATGTCCCTTTCATTCGAAAATCGCAATCCACAAATTTTTCGCATCAAGCTGACACTGGAACCCAATGTATCTTTTTCGTGGTGACCTTTTAGTATTTCCCAGGCTTCCTTCGCCGACGCTGCTTTCTTTATAAGGAACAAATGGGAGTCATCTACGGATAATCCAATTACCGCAGTAGCCTCATCATTGTTTTTCACCCATTCCTCATTAGGGTTTTTTGGGAGAGGATCAATGACGCATTTCCATAATTTTTCCTTTTTCAGAATTAGCTCAATCTTATATTTCCACAATGAATAATTTTCACCATTTAGTTTAACAAAGCTTTTAGAAAATCCATGGCTGCTGGGCCCATAACCTGTCGCCGAGTAAAAATGCAGGGACTTACAAATTGAAAGTTTATTACGAAACTGAACAAAAAATTATAATAATGGAAAATTGTGTATATGGAATATGTTAACTAGCCTACTATGTAAAAATGGAAAATCTAAATAGATTTAAACATATTTTAATGACAAGTAGTTTGTATACAAAGTAGTTGATTTCAACAGTATTCTGTAGCAGATAGTGAACTTTCAATAAAGCTGACTAGTTCATATAATGCGGTCTCAGTAGACCTGCTCTTCGAGTATGCATGCTGTCGTTTCGAGAGCAAACTTGAATCGACGCTAGTTCTAAGAGAAATGTCTATCATCCTCTCCAGAGTCTTAATTAGGAATTAGGATAAGCGGATTGGTCGGAAAACCTTCGCACTCGAGTGAGAGGCTTTTCCCGCTTAGGTATGAAAACGACTTTTGTTTCCCTCCACTTTTCTGGAATATATGCTAAGTTTATACGTCCTTTATATATCGCCGACAACCAGAGGATGATTCTGTCAGTCACTGCTTGTAAATCCGCCGGAGTAATTCCATCAGGTCCGGGGGATTTGAATGGTCCAAAGACGTATTTCAGCCACACTAGGGCAAGCAAACATACAAAGGTATGTGAACAGGGGCACTCCCCAAGGAGGAGTTCTATCACCTCATCTTTGGAATGTTGCTATAAACAACCTCCCCCCTTCAATCAGGGGAAAATTCCCATCCACAATCAGATATACAAAGAGCCCTCCGGGTAACTGAGAAATGGGCGAAAGAGAACGGTCTTGGAGTAAATCCTGCCAAGGCAGAATTAGTCATGTACTGCAAAGATCGCAAAACTGCCACGGTTAAGCCCATATCATTAGGGGGTATTGAAATTCCCTTTGGTGAGTGTGCAAAATACCTTGGCGTTATTCTGGACAGGAAGCTGAACTTTAGGCTTAATAGCGAGCTATCGCTGTGGTCGAAAAAAATGTACGGTCACAGTGCGGTCCTCAAAATAATGCCAGATGTGCCTAACGTAGTGGATTACAATTGAAATTGAATAATTAAAATGAGTAGATCGTCCAATAAAGGGAACTGATGAGGATGTGGAAATCCGAAACAGCTGTCTTCCCAACCATTTTGGACAACATTTTGGCTCTTCCATAACATCATAAAAAAATGAGTAATGATAAGCTCATATATATGAGCCATAATATCATTACATGTACTAGAGTACAATAATGAACTTCGTACAACAACAGTCTCGAATACAGCAAATCTCTCAACGAGATGGCTGAGCAGTACAATATTCACCTAATATGGGTTCGGACTCGGCTATAAAAAGGAGGTCCCTTGTCATTGAGCTTAACATGGAATCGGGCAGCACTCAGTGATAAGAGAGAAGTTCACCAATGTGGTATCACAATGGACTGAATAGTCTAAGTGAGCCTGATACATCGGGCTGCCACCTAATCTAACCTAATATGGGTGCCTGACCATAGGAACATACCGGGGAACTGCGAAGCGGATGAGTTGGCAAGGCTAGGAATTCCATACATATTCCAGGGGAACTAGAATCTGTTGGTATGTCTCTGGCAACCTGCAAGCTCTTACTGCGTGAAAAGGACGTCATGATGGCAAATGTTCGATGGGAGAATTGTAATGTTTTTGGAACAATCTGGTTGGTTCAACAAAAGATAATAATAGAGAAGGTTCAGTGGTTAAAACTAGAAGTGCCCATATGTGATAGGTACTTTTAGTTAAATGTGATATCACAATGGACTGAATAGTCTAAGTGAGCCTGAAACTTAATCGGGCTGCCACTTTAACCTAACCTAACCTGGATTATTGAGCCCTCCTCAACTGAACCTCTGGCTGGTATTTCGTTAACATTGAAAAAGTACTCAAAAACACTCTCCTTTATTCATCTTTCTTTCAGAAAGTTGTTTGTGTATTTGCGCACTATTTGTTTTTCTTCTCTCATAGGCAGCCTTCTTTTCATACATAGGAGCATTTTCGTCGTAATCGAAACCTTCGAATATGTTCAACCGCTGCCGGTTCGATCTATCGCCTTCATTCTCAAACACAAGCCTATGTAAAGCAACAACAACTTCTCTTCTGCTTCTACAATCTTCTTACGAACACAATCAAACATACCCAAACTTGTTTTATTTCGACTAATACTTCCTTAAATTCAAAGTCTTAACGGTCAAAGTTATGTTCTATTGTACGTCGCGTATATTTCGTTTTGACTTGATTTACTTGTTTTGCTTATACATCATCCAAGAATTTGTCTCACACACTATTGCCGAAATTAGCAAAGTTCTGTTCACTGTGTTCGTGAATATGTTTTTTTTTTTGTGTTTTGTCTTAGGTATAGTCAACGGCTTAGAATTTCATCACTTTTTATTTTATCCAGACAAACTTCCAAGGAATTTGAAAGATTCTGGACTAGCCCTCAAAAATATGAGATTTTTCCTATTAAAGGTGGGTATTAAGTTCGTTGTCTTGGTGGAACAACACTTTTTTCTTCTTCATATGGGGCCGTTTTGCCGCGATGTCGACCTTCAAACGCCCCAATAACGCCATATAATAGTCACTGTTGATGGATTTTCCCTTCTCAAGATAATCGATAAAAATGATTCCATGCGCATCCCAAAAAACAGAGGCCATTACTTTGCCAGCGGACTTTTGAGTCTTTCCACTCTTCGGAGACGGTTCACCGGTCGCTGTCCACTCTGCCGACTGTCGATTGGACTCAGGAGTGTAGTGATGGAGCCATGTTTCATCCATTGTCATATATCGACGGAAAAACTCGGGTGTATTACAAGTTAACAGCTGCAAACACCGCTCAGAATCATCAACACCTTGTTGTTTCTGGTCAAATGTGAGCTCGCGCGGCACCCATTTTGTACAGAGCTTCCGCATATCCAAATATTGATTAATGATATGACCAACACGTTCCTTTGATATCTTTAAGGCCTCTGCTATCTCGATCAACTTCATTTTACGGTCATTCAAAATCATTTTGTGGATTTTTTTCATTCGTTCACCGTCCTCCGTGCTCATTTCACTACGCTTGAATTTTGCATACCAATCAATTATTGTTGATTTCCCTGGGGCAGAGTCCGGAAACTCATTATCAAGCCAAGTTTTTGCTTCCACCGTATTTTTTCCCTTCAGAAAACAGTATTTTATCAAAACACGAAATTCCTTTTTTTTTCATTTTTTTCACAATAACAAAAGTTGCTTCACAAAAGACGCTCTATCTCACAAACTAATTGACTTACAGACGTCAAATTTTGACACGAATCATTTGAAGGTTGGTACTATATAAAAATAATACGCATTTAATACTAGCGACGCCATCTATGTGTCAGACCGGGGACTTATCAGCCAACCTGTTAAAGGTTGTTGACAAACATCGCTACTGAATTAGAAAACTGCGTTGAAATAGCTAACATTTTTACTGCTACAACAACTACAAACGTTTGTTGTCCCAGCAACAAAATTTGTCGTTTTTAAGGATAAGTTGAAATGAAACCCGTAAATGATTTAATACAATAACATTTATTAAATGTGTGAAATTGAATTCCATCGAAGTATTGGAAGTTGAATTCCATCGAAGTATTGGAAGCAATTTTTCTTCTAGTCTTAAAGTATCACCTTTACGAGCATAGAGAGAAACCGGACATTATTTTAACGGTTGGCACTTTTCCACCGGCACAGAATCACTGTAAAAGATAATGAAAATGTGCCCAATTGTCATCGATATATTTAGAACCACTTAACTTATCACATATATCCATATAAAAATGTAACCTCTATTTTCGAATTCAGGAGATGAAAATACATAAAAGAATCACCTCTCATCAAATATACATGACAAGAATTTTATTTTGTAAACTATTTGTATTTATAGGTATTGTATTGAACGATGTCATCAAAGTTGACCAATAAAATAGGTACTTTTAGCAAAAAATCAAATTGATTCAAACTAAAGGCATACATTATTATCTTAAGTCCGTATTTAGTTAGCATTATTTCGGTACAATAGCAAGGTTGTAATGTTATCCTGGTTTTAATACTCACATTTAAGGTGAACTTTGCCAATTGCATACAGTTTAACTTAGCTATAGTGGCAGCCCGTTATTTCAGGCTCACTTTGACTATTTAGTCTATTATGATACCGCAGTGTTGAACTTAGGGATGCCAGATTTTGAAGAGGCAAAAAGAGCACATTCAGCTTATAAAAAGAGCACATACGAAAAAAAGTGCACACTTTTTAAAATAAAATAGAAACATTTAATTCCAATTTGTTGAAAGATAATTCATTTAAACATAACAAAAAGGTTCATAATATAAACATAAAATAACCCACTTTCAACGCAAGCTAATTTTCTTACAATATTTTGTAAGTCATTTTTTGGTGTTTTGTGAAAAATGTTATTGAAAGAAGTTTGTTTACACTTAGAACAGAGTACAAAGGGGAGAAGCAACATCGGCGTGCTCTTCTTCGACTCTGATATATAAAGTAAAACACTATTGAATTAGAAAATAACGGCGCAGGAAAATCTCGTAGTGTGACATTTACATATGTTCAGTTTACTTTTACCATTTATTGAATCGCGTTGGAGTAATATTTGTTGCGATGCATAAAAAGAGCACAAAAAGAGTACTTAACTAAAAATAGAGCACTTTTGCGTGCTCTTTTAGCCTATCTTGTTTTAAGACCACATTTTGTAAAAAAGAGCACATGTGCTCTTTAAAAGAGCACGTCTGGCATCCCTAGTTGAACTTCTCTCTTGTCACTGAGTGCTGCCCGATTCCATGTTTAGCTCAAAGACACGGAATCTGCTTTTTATAGCCGAGCCAGAAGATCATTTCGCTTTGCTATGAAAATTTTACAGTAGCTTTGAAACACTCAGAAATGCCACCAGCATTACAGAGGGAGTAATTCATCAATCCACAGTTGCAAAACTTTATGGTGTTTGGTCGAAACTGGGATTGAATGCATAACCGTTTGTATGCAAAGCGGGTAGGAACCATTGCACGACGGTTGCTCCCATGAATGTAATTTCATGCAAATTTTTTAAATGACAAATACAATACTTACCTAATATTTAAAAGTTTAAAAGAGTTGATTTGATGGCGTTGACATTTGACATATCGACGTTAACATTTGTCAAAACTGACTTCACCAACTATAGGTCTGTTCGCGTACTTTTCTAGCAATAATTATCCAGTAAAAACTGGCAAGAGAGTAAAAGTGCATTTTCTCTCTTTGCTTAAAATTGCTGAAAAGTACGCGAATGCAATCCAGTAACTAGAGAAAAGTAATCTTGAACAAGTATATACGGCCGCAAGTTCGGCCAGGCCGAATCTTATGTACCCACCACCATGGATTGCGTAGAAACTTCTACAAAAGACTATCATCCACAATCGAATTACTTGGGTTGTGGTATCTTAAAACTTCTTAACATCGTTTTCTAAATTGTGATTTAGTCCATACATGGTATATATTAGACAAAAAAAGTTATGTATAGTTAAGTCTACAAATAATTACAAATCGATATGGACTTTTTGTACGTAGAGAGCCAGAATTGAAATATGGGGATCGCTTATATGGGGGCTATATACAATTATGAACTTGATATAGACCAATTTTTGTGTGATTGGGGATCGATATATCTGAGGGCCATATATAACTATAGACCGGTATGGACCTAGTTAGGCATGGTTGTTAACGACCATATACTAGCACAATGTACCAAATTTCAACTCACTCGGATGAAATTTGCTCCTCCAAGAGGTTCCAAAACCAAATCTCGGGATCGGTTTATATGAGTCTATGTACGATTATGGACTGATATGGACCACTTTTGACATGGTTGTTAAATATCATATACTACCACCACGTAGCAAATTTCAAGCAGATCGGATGAATTTTGCTTCTCCAAAAGGCACCGGAGGTCAAATCTGGGGATCGGTTTATATGGGAGCTATATATAATTATGGACTGATAGGAACCAATTCCTACATGGTTGTTGGATACCATATACTAACATCACGTACCAAATTCCAACCGAATGGGAAGAATTTTGCTCTTCTCTGGAGGTCAAATCTGGGGATCGGTTCCGGAGGTCAAATCTGGTGATCGGTTTATATGGGGGCTCTATATTATTATGAACCGATGTGGACCAATTTTTGCATGGTTGTTAGAGACCATATACTAACATCACGTACCAAATTTCAGCCGGATCGGATGAAATTTGCTTCTCTTAGAGGCCTCGCAAGCCAAATCGGGGGATCGGTTTATATGGGGGCTATATATAATTATAGACCGATGTGGACCAATTTTTGCATGGTTGTTAGAGACTACATACTAACACCATGTACCAAATTTCAGCCGGATCGGATGAAATTTGCTTCTCTTAGAGGCCTCGCAAGCCAAATCGGGGGATCGGTTTATATGGGGGCTATATATAATCATGAACCGATGTCGACCAATTTTTGCATGGTTGTTAGAGACCATATACTAACACCATGTACCAAATTTCAGCCAGATCGGATGAAATTTGCTTCTCTTAGAGGCCTCGCAAGCCAAATCGGGGGATCGGTTTATATGGGGGCTATATATAATTATGGACCGATGTGGACCAGTGTTTGCATGGTTGTTGGAGACCATATACTGACACCATATACCAAATTTCAGCCGGATCGGATGAAATTTGCTTCTCTTAGGGGCCTCGTAAGCCAAATCGGGGGATCGGTTTATATGGGGGCTATATATAATTATGGACCGATGTGGACCAATTTTTGCATGGTTCTTAGAGACCGTATACTAACACCATGTACCAAATTTCAGCCGGATCGGATGAAATTTGCTTCTCTTAGAGGCCTCGCAAGCCAAATTTTGGGGTCCGTTTATATGGGGGCTATACGTAAAAGTGGACCGATACGGCCCATTTGCAATACCATCCGACCTACATCAATAACAACTACTTGTGCCAAGTTTCAAGTCGATAGCTTGTTTCGTTCGGAAGTTAGCGTGATTTCAACAGACGGACGGACGGACGGACGGACGGACGGACGGACGGACGGACGGACGGACGGACATGCTCAGATCGACTCAGAATTTCACCACGACCCAGAATATATATACTTTATGGGGTCTTAGAGCAATATTTCGATGTGTTACAAACGGAATGACAAAGTTAATATACCCCCCATCCTATGGTGGTGGGTATAAAAATGGCGATTTTAGCGGCTAAAGTCGAACTTAATACCCGCCTTAAAATGTAAATTACTAAAAAGGGTTGCTTGTTCACAAATGTTATTGCATAATCAAAAAATACTAATCGTTTTTAACGTTTGAAGTTTTATAATGTGTACCATTTTACTATTGTCCATTTGACTGGAGAGACTTTATAATTTTATTCGGATCAGCAGAAAATTTCAGCAAACTACTTACTTTTCCGCAGTTTGTCTGCTGTTCCAAAATAACAGAGTTGTTTGCTGTTTTAGCAAAACAACTGCTAAAACAGCAGCATTTTGTTCGCTGAAAAGCATCAGGCAGCGTTTGCTATTAAAAACAGACTTTTTTCTATGAGCGTAGAAGGTCAGTTGGTATCCTTGTTTTCTTTTCTTATCTGCATTCCTTACAAAATTTAGATGTTATCTCATGAACGTATGTCCAATTACCGCATTTTTAAATGCAGGATTGGAAAGTTTTGGAAGTGTTGTCCATAACAGGTTGGCTGATAAGTCTCCGGTCTGACACATAGATGGCGTCGCTAGTATTAAATGCATATTATTTTTATACAGTACCAACCTTCAAATGATTCGTGTCAAAATTTGACTTCTGTAAGTCAATTAGTTTGTGACCCATTTAAATTTGAACCGCTCACTAGATATGCTAGTATTTGATGTATTGTGTAATGTTTGCCGTGTGGGAGGCAAACGGTCACCAAGAACAAAAAGGATGCTTGCCGTGAGGTAGGCAAGTGTTCACACAAAAACCAAAAAAAGGATTTATGCAGAGATTCCTAAATCCCTACCTGCCCGAATTTTGGCCGGCGTTTAAGAGCGCCACTAGACCAGCTAATTTTTGTTGCAGGCACTCTACAGTGCCACTTCAACGAAGAGAAAAATAAAAGCCAGTTGTTTAGGCTCTGTGTAATATCTTTCTGATTTTTTTTTTCGAAAATGCATTGAATTTAAAAAAATTTGGAACTTAGAATTATTGACTATTGAGTGAAAAATGTACTAATACTATTTCAATAAATGGAGTATATAACTATGGGGCTCACTTATAAAGGGTGATTCTTTTGAGGTTAGGATTTTCATGCATTAGTATTTGACAGATCACGTGGGATTTCAGACATGGTGTCAAAGAGAAAGATGCTCAGTATGCTTTGACATTTCATCATGAATAGACTTACTAACGAGCCACAACGTCGAATTTTCAGTGAATGGGCCCTAGAAAAGTTGGCAGGAAATCCGCTTTTTTATCGACAAATTTTGTTCAGCGATGAGGCTCATTTCTGGTTGAATGGCTACGTAAATAAGCAAAATTGCCGCATTTGGAGTGAAGAGCAACCAGAAGCCGTTCAAGAACTGCCCATGCATCCCGAAAAATGCACTGTTTGGTGTGGTTTGTACGCTGGTGGAATCATTGGACCGTATTTTTTCAAAGATGCTGTTGGACGCAACGTTACGGTGAATGGCGATCGCTATCGTTCGATGCTAACAAACTGTTTGTTGCCAAAAATGGAAGAACTGAACTTGGTTGACATGTGGTTTCAACAAGATGGCGCTACATGCCACACAGCTCGCGATTCTATGGCCATTTTGAGGGAAAACTTCGGAGAACAATTCATCTCAAGAAATGGACCGGTAAGTTGGCCACCAAGATCATGCGATTTGACGCCTTTAGACTATTTTTTTTGGGGCTACGTCAAGTCTAAAGTCTACAGAAATAAGCCAGCAACTATTCCAGCTTTGGAAGACAACATTTCCGAAGAAATTCGGGCTATTCCGGCCGAAATGCTCGAAAAAGTTGCCCAAAATTGGACTTTCCGAATGGACCACCTAAGACGCAGCCGCGGTCAACATTTAAATGAAATTATCTTCAAAAAGTAAATGTCATGGACCAATCTAACGTTTCAAATAAAGAACCGATGAGATTTTGCAAATTTTATGCGTTTTTTTTAAAAAAAAAGTTATCAAGCTCTTAACAAATCACCCTTTACATACATACATTTCTATGAAAAATTGATCTTCATTTTACCAATACTTTTACTTTCTTTGAGATGCAGGCCTTTCTTAATTCCTATTGGTGGTCATTTGACTCAATTCTGAGTTCATGCAATTGGTCTACTTACAAAACAATGTATGCGATCCCAACTGGAAACTCTAAACCAATGAAAAGTGTCACATGCCACCAACATCTAATTGGAACTCCACTGAGTGCATTCAACTCAGTCACTACCAAGTGTGTGACTGACCTGCGTCAACAAAAACAAAATATGAATGCACCGAGAATGCAAGTGGATCAAAAATAGAGTACTGTATGCTAATGGGAATGCATGTGTAAGTGAAGAAGTGGAGAGTGTGTTTGGTCACACTACAATTGTATGAACTGTCATGATGCGGAGGAAAAGGTGGAAAAGTATGAACCTAATACTCACCTTTAATAGGAAAAATCTCGTATTTTTGAGGGCTAGTCCAGAATCTTTCAAATTCCTTGGAAGTTTGCCCGGATAAAATAAAAAGTGATGAAATTCTAAGCCGTTGACTATACCTAAGACAAAACACACAAAAAATATATTCACAAACACAGTGAACAGAACTTTGTTAATTTCGGCAATAGTGTGTGAGACAAATTCGGGGACTTATCAGCCAACCTGTTAGCAAACAGATGCTGTTGAATTAGCAAACGTGTTTGCTAACAGGTTGGCTGATAAGTCCCCGTCTAACAAAGAAAAACACATTTTTTTTGTCAAAATTCGTTTTTATTATTCAACATAGTTCCCTTCAAGAGCGATACAACGATTATAACGACCTTCCAATTTTTTGATACCATTTTGGTAGTACTCTTTCGGTTTTGCCTCAAAATAGGCCTCAGCTTCGGCGATCACCTCTTCACTGCAGCCAAATTTTTTCCCTGTGAGCATCCTTTTGAGGTCTGAGAACAAGAAAAAGTCGCTGGGGGCCAGATCTGGAGAATACGGTGGGTGGGGAAGCAATTCGAAGCCCAATTCATGAATTTTTGCCATCGCTCTCAATAACTTGTGGCACGGTGCGTTGTCGTGGTGGAACAACACTTTTTTCTTCTTCATATGGGGCCGTTTTGCCGCGATTTCGACCTTCAAACGCCCCAATAACGTCATATAATAGTCACTGTTGATGGATTTTCCCTTCTCAAGATAATCGATAAAAATGATTCCATGCGCATCCCAAAAAACAGAGGCCATTACTTTGCCAGCGGACTTTTGAGTCTTTCCACGCTTCGGAGACGGTTCACCGGTCGCTGTCCACTCAGCCGACTGTCGATTGGACTCAGGAGTGTAGTGATGGAGCCATGTTTCATCCATTGTCATATATCGACGGAAAAACTCGGGTGTATTACGAGTTAACAGCTGCAAACACCGCTCAGAATCATCAACACGTTGTTGTTTCTGGTCAAATGTGACCTCGCGCGGTACCCATTTTGCACAGAGCTTCCGCATATCCAAATATTGATGAATGATATGGCCAACACGTTCCTTTGATATCTTTAAGGCCTCTGCTATCTCGATCAACTTTATTTTACGGTCATTCAAAATCATTTTGTGGATTTTTTTGATGTTTTCGTCGGTAACCACCTCTTTCGGGCGTCCACTGCGTTCACCGCCTTCCGTGCTCATTTCACTACGCTTGAATTTTGCATACCAATCAATTATTGTTGATTTCCCTGGGGCAGAGTCCGGAAACTCATTATCAAGCCAAGTTTTTGCTTCCACCGTATTTTTTCCCTTCAGAAAACAGTATTTTATCAAAACACGAAATTCCTTTTTTTTCATTTTTTTCACAATAACAAAAGTTGCTTCACAAAAGACGCTCTATCTCACAAACTAATTGACTTACAGACGTCAAATTTTGACACGAATCATTTGAAGGTTGGTACTATATAAAAATAATACGCATTTAATACTAGCGACGCCATCTATGTGTCAGACCGGGGACTTATCAGCCAACCTGTTAAAAGTTGTTGACAAACATCGCTACTGAAATAGAAAACTGCGTTGAAATAGCTAACATTTTTACAGCTACAACAACTACAAATGTTTGTTGTCCCAGCAACAAAATTTGTCGTTTTTAAGGATAAGTTGAAATGAAACCCGTAAATGATTTAATACAATAACATTTATTAAATGTGTGAAATTGAATTCCATCGAAGTATTGGAAGTTGAGGTGAAGGGTTGTACAGGATTTATTTTCGTTTATTTTTCTTCTTTGGCCTTATACACGAGGATAAAACATAACAATCTGTAATGAAAAGAAGTCAAAATTTAATAAAATATACATTTGATTAGTGGTTGCTTTTTATGTATTTTCATCTACTGAATTCGAGAATAGAGGTTAAAAATTTTTTAATGAAACAGCTTTTAAGATATCCTTATATTTTTAGTTTTTCGTCCATTTTTCATTAGAAAAGTCATTTCTCGAGCTAAAAATGTACGATTATATCGTTTGTGGTACTTAAATGCAAGGTATTGAGGTGACGAACAAATATGGATCTGTGATAATTTAACTGGTTCGAAATATATTTAAAAAAGGGCACATTTTCAAGAAATATGCTTACAAGTTTGTAATTTTTCTTCTAGTCTTAAAGTATCACCTTTACGAGCATAGAGAGAAACCGGACATTATTTTAACGGTTGGCACTTTTCCACCGGCACAGAATCACTGTAAAAGATAATGAAAATGTGCCCAATTTTCATCGATATATTTAGAACCACTTAACTTATCACAGATTCAACAATATAACCGGACATTTCTAGCTTGAGATATGATTCTCGCGTCTAGGAGAAAAACTAAAAATATAAGTATATCTCAAAACGTGTACCATATAAAAATGTAACCTCTATTTTCGAATTCAGGAGATGAAAATACATAAAAGAATCACCTCTCATCAAATATACATGACAAGAATTTTATTTTGTAAACTATTTGTATTTATAGGTATTGTATTGAACGATGTCATCAAAGTTGACCAATAAAATAGGTACTTTTAGCAAAAAATCAAATTGATTCAAACTAAAGGCATACATTATTATCTTAAGTCCGTATTTAGTTAGCATTATTTCGGTACAATAGCAAGGTTGTAATGTTATCCTGGTTTTAATACTCACATTTAAGGTGAACTTTGCCAATTGCATACAGTTTAACTTAGCTATAGTGGCAGCCCGTTATTTCAGGCTCACTTTGACTATTTAGTCTATTATGATACCGCAGTGTTGAACTTAGGGATGCCAGATTTTGAAGAGGCAAAAAGAGCACATTCAGCTTATAAAAAGAGCACATACGAAAAAAAAGTGCACACTTTTTAAAATAAAATAGAAACATTTAATTCCAATTTGTTGAAAGATAATTCATTTAAACATAACAAAAAGGTTCATAATATAAACATAAAATAACCCACTTTCAACGCAAGCTAATTTTCTTACAATATTTTGTAAGTCATTTTTTGGTGTTTTGTGAAAAATGTTATTGAAAGAAGTTTGTTTACACATAGAACAGAGTACAAAGGGGAGAAGCAACATCGGCGTGCTCTTCTTCGACTCTGATATATAAAGTAAAACACTATTGAATTAGAAAATAACGGCGTAGGAAAATCTCGTAGTGTGACATTTACATATGTTCAGTTTACTTTTACCATTTATTGAATCGCGTTGGAGTAATATTTGTTGCGATGCATAAAAAGAGCACAAAAAGAGTACTTAACTAAAAATAGAGCACTTTTGCGTGCTCTTTTAGCCTATCTTGTTTTAAGACCACATTTTGTAAAAAAGAGCACATGTGCTCTTTAAAAGAGCACGTCTGGCATCCCTAGTTGAACTTCTCTCTTGTCACTGAGTACTGCCCGATTCCATGTTTAGCTCAAAGACGCGGAATCTACTTTTTATAGCCGAGCCAGAAGATCATTTCGCTTTGCTATGAAAATTTTAGAGTAGCTTTGAAACACTCAGAAATGCCACCAGCATTACAGAGGGAGTAATTCATCAATCCACAGTTGCAAAACTTTATGGTGTTTGGTCGAAACTGGGATTGAATCCATAACCGATTGTATGCAAAGCGGGTAGGAACCATTGCACGACGGTTGCTCCCATGAATGTAATTTCATGCAAATTTTTTAAATGACAAATACAATACTTACCTAATATTTAAAAGTTTAAAAGAGTTGATTTGATGGCGTTGACATTTGACATATCGACGTTAACATTTGTCAAAACTGACTTCACCAACTATAGGTCTGTTCGCGTACTTTTCTAGCAATAATTATCCAGTAAAAACTGGCAAGAGAGTAAAAGTGCATTTTCTCTCTTTGCTTAAAATTGCTGAAAAGTACGCGAATGCAATCCAGTAACTAGAGAAAAGTAATCGTGAAAAATGGCGATTTTAGCGGCTAAAGTCGAACTTAATACCCTCCTTAAAATGTAAATTACTAAAAAGGGTTGCTTGTTCACAAATGTTATTGCATAATCAAAAAATACTAATCGTTTTTAACGTTTGAAGTTTTATAATGTGTACCATTTTACTATTGTCCATTTGACTGGAGAGACTTTATAATTTTATTCGGATCAGCAGAAAATTTCAGCAAACTACTTACTTTTCCGCAGTTTGTCTGCTGTTCCAAAATAACAGAGTTGTTTGCTGTTTTAGCAAAACAACTGCTAAAACAGCCACATTTTGTTCGCTGAAAAGCAGCAGACAGCGTTTGCTATTAACAACCGACTTTTTTCTATGAGTGTAGAAAGTCAGTTGGTATCCTTGTTTTCTTTTCTTATCTGCATTCCTTACAAAATTTAGATGTTATCTCATGAACGTATGTCCAATTACCGCATTTTTAAATGCAGGATTGGAAAGTTTTGGAAGTGTTGTCCATAACAGGTTGGCTGATAAGTCTGCGGTCTGACACATAGATGGCGTCGCTAGTATTAAATGCATATTATTTTTATACAGTACCAACCTTCAAATGATTCGTCAAAATTTGACGTCTGTAAGTCAATTAGTTTGTGAGATAGAGCGTCTTTTGTGAAGCAACTTTTGTTATTGTGAAAAAAATGGAAAAAAGGAATTTCGTGTTTTGATAAAATACTGTTTTCTGAAGGGAAAAAATACGGTGGAAGCAAAAACTTGGCTTGATAATGAGTTTCCGGACTCTGCCCCAGGGAAATCAACAATAATTGATTGGTATGCAAAATTCAAGCGTGGTGAAATGAGCACGGAAAATGAAGTTGATCGAGATAGCAGAGGCCTTAAAGATATCAAAGGAACGTGTTGGTCATATCATTTATCAATATTTGGATATGCGGAATCTCTGTGCAAAATGGGTGCCGCGCGAACTCACATTTGACCAAAAACAACAACGTGTTGATAATTCTGAGCGGTGTTTGCAGCTGTTAACTCGTAATACACCCGAGTTTTTCCGTCGATATGTGACAATGGATGAAACATGGCTCCATCACTACACTCCTGAGTCCAATCGACAGTCGACTGAGTGGACAGCGACCGGTGAACCGTCTCCGAAGCGTGGAAAAACTCAAAAGTCCGCTGGTAAGTAATGGCCTCTGTTTTTTGGGATGCGCATGGAATAATTTTTATCGATTATCTTGAGAAGGGAAAAATCATCAGCAGTGACTATTATATGACGTTATTGGGGCGTTTGAAGGTCGAAATCGCGGCAAAACGGCCCCATATGAAGAAGAAAAAAGTGTTGTTCCACCAAGACAACGCACCGTCCCACAAGTCATTGAGAACGATGGCAAAAATTCATGAATTGGGCTTCGAATTGCTTCCCCACACACCGTATTCTCCAAATCTGGCCCCCAGCGACTTTTTCTTGTTCTCAGACCTCAAAAGGATGCTCGCAGGGAAAAAATTTGGCTGCAATGAAGAGGTGAGGCAAAACCGAAGGAGTACTACCAAAATGGTATCAAAAAATTGGAAGGTCGTTATAATCATTGTATCACTCTTGAAGGGAACTATGTTGAATAATAAAAACGAATTTTGAAAAAAAAAATGTGTTTTTCTTTATTAGACCGGGGACTTATCAGCCAACTTGTTATGTTAATGTTAGAAAATAATATTAAGTTATTATTTCGGGATTATCCCGAATATGCCATTTCTAGGAATGATGGACACAATTCTCTCTGAAGAAGACACTGATGATCAGGAAGACTTGAGAAATAATGACAATATTCAAATCCATTTTTATTAATTTATCAATATAATTTAATAGATCAATATGAACCCAAACAACCTTAAACTGCAGTTGGTTTGTAAGAAAACGAAGTTTCGTACACTCAAACGTCCTACGGCACAAAAAATGCTACATTTCAATGATAACCCTTCAGTAAATCGCCAAGATTAGCCATGCTTTGAACAATTTTGTAAAGTAAAGCCGCTATTTCAAACCATTCCCATAACCAAATTAAGAAATAATAGGTACAGTAGTTTTGCTTATAGTTGACACCCATAGTTGTACAATTTTTGTGGACAATATGTGAAATTCTTTTATATGCCACATTGGTACAACTGTTTTCACACATTTCCAGCAAATAGAAAAGGAAAAATAATTATAAGACGATTTATTGTTTTTTTAATATATTTAAATAAATGAGATATATTTTCAAGAAAGCAAAATTGTAATATATATCTGGTTAAACCCCAGACCTGACGCTTATTTCATGATATTGCCCACTGTTCAGGTTGGCACCCTGTTAGTTTTAAGGTACAATGAATTGTAAAATACACCCCTGAAATTTATAACGAAATATGAAAAAATTGAAATGACATATAATTGAACGAAAGGTGCTCACTTACTTACTCTCTCTCAAATACCCGAAGGTACGAATACCCCCGCCAATAAATTGAATTTTAATTTATTCTTTAAAAACCAACATTTAATTGCGTTTTTATTTGTTTTCCCCCTAACGAAATATGAAAAAATTGAAATGACATATAATTGAACGAAAGGTGCTCACTTACTTACTCTCTCTCAAATACCCGAAGGTACGAATACCCCCGCCAATAAATTGAATTTTAATTTATTCTTTAAAAACCAACATTTAATTGCGTTTTTATTTGTTTTCCCCCTAACGAAATATGAAAAAATTGAAATGACATATAATTGAACGAAAGGTGCTCACTTACTTACTCTCTCTCTCAAATACCCGAAGGTACGAATACCCCCGCCAATAAATTGAATTTTAATTTATTCTTTAAAAACCAACATTTAATTGCGTTTTTATTTGTTTTCCCCCTCACTGATAAATTATTTAATTCCCCACCTTTTCATTGGTCCTTCGAGCCGGATTAAACCGCCCGAGATTCAAAATAAAATAATTTATCATTAAGCTTTGGATATATTTGGTATTTTTACCCCCTAAACTATTGGCGATTACCTTTGTTTTCCCCTAAAATATCCATCACACCAAGGTAAGGTTGTTGATATTTATTAGTGGTGAAAATAAAGTAAACAAAAGTGCAAGAATAACAATAAAATAAAAGAAATAATAACTACAAAGTCATTCTTTCGTTTGCCTGTGTGTTGTTGTTGTATTTTCATTTGTCCATAAGCTTTGGTTTCTAACAACCAAACGAAAACAACAGCTTGTATTATTACCCCCACTCCCGTCTATCTTATCCAGTAGTGTGGTTCAAAGATTATAGATTTGAGGAAGATGGGAGATTGGCTTGCGTCATACCAAATGTTGCATTTACCAGATTAGTTTAATACATGTTTGTAATCTTTTTGTTGTTTTTAGTTTTGATTGTTTAAATGAAAAATGTTATTTTCTTAATGAAACAATGTTAAGAAACAAAAAAAATTACAATTTCCCTTTTATGGAAATTTATTTCGTGCTCTTAATTTCTGTTTACTTGCATTTTAATGCTATGTCAATACTTGTCGTAAACGCGTTTGTTCGAGTATTAAACTAATGTGGTAAATGGTTTGATGTGCTCAGTAGCCAATCTTCCTCTTCTATAATCTTTGGTGTGGTTGACTGTTATACGTACATACGTGTGTGTGTTGCATTCAATTGTACTACATGTTGCATTGCTTGTTCGAGTGAGTTGTAACTGAACATTGCACAGTGGGCCCGATAGGAACAAAAGATGTTCATTAAATAATTATTTTTCATTGAAAATTAAATATTCAAATTAATTATTTTAATTGATTGATTATTGAAAAATATTGCAAGTAAAAGGCAATTGTGTCTGTTTCGTATAATAAATAATAGTAATAACGAACTAACCCCGTAGTTGCGCCCGTTTGAAATATTTTTGATTCTTGCACATTGTACACCCTCACAAAAAATCGCTTCTGTAACATATACTCCCAAACATATTTTGCTTCAAGCATATACATTTTTGGGTATTGCCCAAACATGTATATGTTTGATCTCTACCAATATATAATATGTTTGAAAGCATATTGGTCTAAACAATATATGTTTGGGTAGTCTAAGTTCCAAACATTTAGTATTTTTGCATCCAAATTCAATAATGTTGTCTTCCAAAAAACAATATTTATTTATTTATTTATTCAGTCTTTGGATAATTCACAATATAATCCTTACAGACTCGCTAATTTCTAATTTGTATATATACTTCTAAAATGTTCTACTTAAAAATGTACTAATTTCTAAAATAAAATACATCCAGAATTTGATCAAAATCTTTTAAAGGAACGGATAGATCAATATTACAATTTAAATTTATTGAATTAAATTCTCTCAAAGCTCTTGTAATAGGCTCATTGCAAGCATAATTATTCCTATGCATAGGTACATGAAAGTATTGGAAAAATCTTAAACTCCTAGCAGGAACATTGAAGCCAATTTCACGAAGCAAAAGCGGGCAATCAATATAACCATTAATTAACTTATACAAAAATAATAACGAATCTTTCTTTCTCCTATTGGCCAAAGTCTCCAAATGTATGAGCCTACATCTGGATTCATACTCAGGAAGAGGTTCAGTAAAACGAAGACTTATTAGTGCAAATTTTATGAATTTCTTTTGCAATCTCTCAACTCTATCAGAAATACCAACAGTATACGGGTTCCAGACCATTGACGCATATTCCAACTTTGATCTGACAAACGAAGTATATAAAATCTTGCAGGTATATGGACTGATGAAATCCTTACTATTCCTTTTAATAAATGCAAAAGTAGAATATGCCTTAGGCAAGATATAATCAATACGGGATTTGAAATTTAGCTTACTATCAAAATAAACACCTAGATCTAAGATCCTATCAATCACTTTCAAAGACTGATCATGAATGCAATAATTCGAAGAAACGCGCATATTACCCCGACAATAAGGAAGAAAATAACACTTCTCAACATTCAACGGCAAATGATTCTCACTACACCAAACAGCAAGCCTATTCAAGTCATCCTGAAGCAGTAACGTGTCCTCTAAACATGATACATTCAAAAATATCTTAATATCATCTGCGTAGATCAAATACTTAGCAAAACGAAAACATTTACCTATGTCATTAATAAATAAAATAAAAAGTAAAGGCCCTAAAATACTACCTTGGGGAACACCCGAAGTAGCAACATATAAATAAGAGCTTACTCCATTGAATGATACATAACATCGCCTTCCATTCAAATATGACTTAAACCACCTTACAATCAATGGATGAAAACCAAACTTTGCTAATTTCAATAACAGAAGTTCATGGCATACTTTATCAAACGCCTTACAAAAGTCCAAGTATAATGCATCCACCTGGTAACCATCCTCAAAGTACGAAATACAAGTTCTCGTAAACGAAACTAGATTAGTTACAGTCGAGCGATTCGTCATGAAACCATGCTGAGCAACGCTAATGTACGGATTAATAAAATGGTATATATGATCGTGAATAACATATTCAAATAATTTTGAAATATTCGACAATTTAGAAATAGGTCTATAATTACAAACATTATTCCTATGTCCCGACTTATAAATAGGTGTAATAGAAGTTAACTTCCAACAATCCAAAAACAATCCACACTCCAAAGAGAAATTAAGCATAAGCATTAGCGGAAAGCAAACAGTGGAACCAACACACTTCAGAAAGTGTGCTGCAATACCATCAGCATCAGACTTCCTAGAGTCTTTCAATTTCTCCAACGAAGATAAAATATCAAGCTCTGATACCTTAAAGAAATTAATATTACTCAAGGTATCAACATTATCAATACTACAATAGGAATTCAAACTACTAGTATGGAAATTTGACTTAAAAAAATCAGCAAAAAGATTAACCTGTTCACTGGACAGATTAGCTCTCCTATCTCCTAGAAACATAACCGATGGATAATCACTATTGGATTTCTTCGACTTGATGTAATGCCAAAAAGCCTTAGGATTAGAACCAATTCTGTTCGCATATTACCCCGACAATAAGGAAGAAAATAACACTTCTCAACATTCAACGGCAAATGATTCTCACTACACCAAACAGCAAGCCTATTCAAGTCATCCTGAAGCAGTAACGTGTCCTCTAAACATGATACATTCAAAAATATCTTAATATCATCTGCGTAGATCAAATACTTAGCAAAACGAAAACATTTACCTATGTCATTAATAAATAAAATAAAAAGTAAAGGCCCTAAAATACTACCTTGGGGAACACCCGAAGTAGCAACATATAAATAAGAGCTTACTCCATTGAATGATACATAACATCGCCTTCCATTCAAATATGACTTAAACCACCTTACAATCAATGGATGAAAACCAAACTTTGCTAATTTCAATAACAGAAGTTCATGGCATACTTTATCAAACGCCTTACAAAAGTCCAAGTATAATGCATCCACCTGGTAACCATCCTCAAAGTACGAAATACAAGTTCTCGTAAACGAAACTAGATTAGTTACAGTCGAGCGATTCGTCATGAAACCATGCTGAGCAACGCTAATGTACGGATTAATAAAATGGTATATATGATCGTGAATAACATATTCAAATAATTTTGAAATATTCGACAATTTAGAAATAGGTCTATAATTACAAACATTATTCCTATGTCCCGACTTATAAATAGGTGTAATAGAAGTTAACTTCCAACAATCCAAAAACAATCCACACTCCAAAGAGAAATTAAGCATAAGCATTAGCGGAAAGCAAACAGTGGAACCAACACACTTCAGAAAGTGTGCTGCAATACCATCAGCATCAGACTTCCTAGAGTCTTTCAATTTCTCCAACGAAGATAAAATATCAAGCTCTGATACCTTAAAGAAATTAATATTACTCAAGGTATCAACATTATCAATACTACAATAGGAATTCAAACTACTAGTATGGAAAATTGACTTAAAAAAATCAGCAAAAAGATTAACCTGTTCATTGGACAGATTAGCTCTCCTATCTCCTAGAAACATAACCGATGGATAATCACTATTGGATTTCTTCGACTTGATGTAATGCCAAAAAGCCTTAGGATTAGAACCAATTCTGTTCGCATATTACCCCGACAATAAGGAAGAAAATAACACTTCTCAACATTCAACGGCAAATGATTCTCACTACACCAAACAGCAAGCCTATTCAAGTCATCCTGAAGCAGTAACGTGTCCTCTAAACATGATACATTCAAAAATATCTTAATATCATCTGCGTAGATCAAATACTTAGCAAAACGAAAACATTTACCTATGTCATTAATAAATAAAATAAAAAGTAAAGGCCCTAAAATACTACCTTGGGGAACACCCGAAGTAGCAACATATAAATAAGAGCTTACTCCATTGAATGATAAAGGGTGATTCTTTTGAGGTTAGGATTTTCATGCATTAGTATTTGACAGATCACGTGGGATTTCAGACATGGTGTCAAAGAGAAAGATGCTCAGTATGCTTTGACATTTCATCATGAATAGACTTACGATCTGCCACAACGTCGAATTTTCAGTGAATGGGCCCTAGAAAAGTTGGCAGAAAATCCGCTTTTTTATCGACAAATTTTGTTCAGCGATGAGGCTCATTTCTGGTTGAATGGCTACGTAAATAAGCAAAATTGCCGCATTTGGAGTGAAGAGCAACCAGAAGCCGTTCAAGAACTGCCCATGCATCCCGAAAAATGCACTGTTTGGTGTGGTTTGTACGCTGGTGGAATCATTGGACCGTATTTTTTCAAAGATGCTGTTGGACGCAACGTTACGGTGAATGGCGATCGCTATCGTTCGATGCTAACAAACTTTTTGTTGCCAAAAATGGAAGAACTGAACTTGGTTGACATGTGGTTTCAACAAGATGGCGCTACATGCCACACAGCTCGCGATTCTATGGCCATTTTGAGGGAAAACTTCGGAGAACAATTCATCTCAAGAAATGGACCGGTAAGTTGGCCACCAAGATCATGCGATTTGACGCCTTTAGACTATTTTTTGTGGGGCTACGTCAAGTCTAAAGTCTACAGAAATAAGCCAGCAACTATTCCAGCTTTGACAACAACATTTCCGAAGAAATTCGGGCTATTCCGGCCGAAATGCTCGAAAAAGTTGCCCAAAATTGGACTTTCCGAATGGACCACCTAAGACGCAGCCGCGGTCAACATTTAAATGAAATTATCTTCAAAAAGTAAATGTCATGGACCAATCTAACGTTTCAAATAAAGAACCGATGAGATTTTGCAAATTTTATGCGTTTTTTTTTTTAAAAAAGTTATCAAGCTCTTAACAAATCACCCTTTACATAACATCGCCTTCCATTCAAATATGACTTAAACCACCTTACAATCAATGGATGAAAACCAAACTTTGCTAATTTCAATAACAGAAGTTCATGGCATACTTTATCAAACGCCTTACAAAAGTCCAAGTATAATGCATCCACCTGGTAACCATCCTCAAAGTACGAAATACAAGTTCTCGTAAACGAAACTAGATTAGTTACAGTCGAGCGATTCGTCATGAAACCATGCTGAGCAACGCTAATGTACGGATTAATAAAATGGTATATATGATCGTGAATAACATATTCAAATAATTTTGAAATATTCGACAATTTAGAAATAGGTCTATAATTACAAACATTATTCCTATGTCCCGACTTATAAATAGGTGTAATAGAAGTTAACTTCCAACAATCCAAAAACAATCCACACTCCAAAGAGAAATTAAGCATAAGCATTAGCGGAAAGCAAACAGTGGAACCAACACACTTCAGAAAGTGTGCTGCAATACCATCAGCATCAGACTTCCTAGAGTCTTTCAATTTCTCCAACGAAGATAAAATATCAAGCTCTGATACCTTAAAGAAATTAATATTACTCAAGGTATCAACATTATCAATACTACAATAGGAATTCAAACTACTAGTATGGAAATTTGACTTAAAAAAATCAGCAAAAAGATTAACCTGTTCACTGGACAGATTAGCTCTCCTATCTCCTAGAAACATAACCGATGGATAATCACTATTGGATTTCTTCGACTTGATGTAATGCCAAAAAGCCTTAGGATTAGAACCAATTCTGTTCTCAAAATCCAAAATATACTGACGGTATAGAAATTTATTTAGAAAAGCGAACTCTCTTGAATAATATTCAAACATTCGTTTACTTTCGGCCGAATTAGAAGAAATGAACATCTTTCTATATTTATTTCTCAGATTTCTAAGCTTCTTTAATCCTGGTGTATACCACGGGTGTCTCGGCGAAATTGGCTTCATCTTAGGAATATTATTGCTACAAATTGTGTGCATTACATCCAGAAATATATTATAACATTCATGCAGTAATCTATCTTTAAACATAGCTATCCAATCAATATCAGCAATTAACTTATTGATTAAAATAAAATCACATCTATTGAAATCATAGTTAATCATATCATGGCATCGAACAGATTCGAAAACAAGGAAATCTAACTTTAATATTAATGGTACATGATGCATTCCCTTAGGACTAAATGGGTTGAGACATTCCTCAATAGAAAAATTTAAATTCTTAGAAATAAAGACTAAATCTAAGATTTTAAGAAGGGAGCCACCGTGGTGCAATGGTTAGCATGCCCGCCTTGCATACACAAGGTCGTGGGTTCGATTCCTGCTACGACCGAACACCAAAAAGTTTTTCAGCGGTGGATTATCCCACCTCAGTAATGCTGGTGACATTTCTGAGGGTTTCAAAGCTTCTCTAAGTGGTTTCACTCCAATGTGGAACGCCGTTCGGACTCGGCTATAAAAAGGAGGTCCCTTGTCATTGAGCTTAACATGGAATCGGGCAGCACTCAGTGATAAGAGAGAAGTTCACCACTGTGGTATCACAATGGACTGAATAGTCTAAGTGAGCCTGATACATCGGGCTGCCACATAACCTAACCTAACCTAAGATTTTAAGAAGACTATTATTATAACAATTAATTTGTTCCAAATCAAGATTATACATAGCATCTATAAAGTTAATCTCATGCTCAGCATTAACATTAGTAGCATAAAGAACTTTAGATTCATCCAGAACTGACCAGACTAATTTATTTAAATTAAAATCGCCCAGAATTACACAACCATCCATACCATTCTTTGGAACTATCTCATTAATATTACACAAATGCGAATCATACAAATTGCAATCACTGTTAGGCGGAATATATGACGCAAATATAAAGAAAGCGCCATTCAAACCATCAACGCGTACACATAATTGATCCAAAATAGTATCATTATTAGGAAGGTCTACTAGAACAGACTTAAACCTTTTAGAAATCGCAATTAAAACACCTCCCCCACGCGTAAAACCAGTTCTGGATGCATCACGATCCTTACGGAAAATACTATAGGGATTTAAATCAAAAAATTCACCATCACTGAAGTCAGAGTTGAGCCACGTGTCAACCAATACAAAAACGTTATAAGATGATTGCGATGAGAACATAATACAAGAATCAGCTTTCGTTCGCATTCCAGATACATTTTGAAAATAAATGCTAATTGAGTTAGAGTAAGTATTTACTTTGCTAGATTTATGTTTGGGACATTTTGAAAAAAATCAAATGGTCTAATTCGTACATTTGCTGGCCATAACGCAGGTTCTTTAATACTCTCATAATATTCCGGGGAAATACCAAGTTTAAAATTAATACTCCTCAATTCAGAAACATTTACGTCTTTTTTAACTAATTTGTAACAAGCAATATGAGAGACTTCAATCTTAAGATTCTTCTGCACATAATTAATAATATCTTGCTCAGTAGTCGATGACTTAAAAGATGACTTTGTGAAGCAACTTTTGTTATTGTGAAAAAAATGGAAAAAGGAATTTCGTGTTTTGATAAAATACTGTTTTCTGAAGGGAAAAAATACGGTGGAAGCAAAAACTTGGCTTGATAATGAGTTTCCGGACTCTGCCCCAGGGAAATCAACAATAATTGATTGGTATGCAAAATTCAAGCGTGGTGAAATGAGCACGGAAAATGAAGTTGATCGAGATAGCAGAGGCCTTAAAGATATCAAAGGAACGTGTTGGTCATATCATTTATCAATATTTGGATATGCGGAATCTCTGTGCAAAATGGGTGCCGCGCGAACTCACATTTGACCAAAAACAACAACGTGTTGATAATTCTGAGCGGTGTTTGCAGCTGTTAACTCGTAATACACCCGAGTTTTTCCGTCGATATGTGACAATGGATGAAACATGGCTCCACCACTACACTCCTGAGTCCAATCGACAGTCGACTGAGTGGACAGCGACCGGTGAACCGTCTCCGAAGCGTGGAAAGACTCAAAAGTCCGCTGGTAAAGTAATGGCCTCTGTTTTTTGGGATGCGCATGGAATAATTTTTATCGATTATCTTGAGAAGGGAAAAATCATCAGCAGTGACTATTATATGACGTTATTGGGGCGTTTGAAGGTCGAAATCGCGGCAAAACGGCCCCATATGAAGAAGAAAAAAGTGTTGTTCCACCAAGACAACGCACCGTCCCACAAGTCATTGAGAACGATGGCAAAAATTCATGAATTGGGCTTCGAATTGCTTCCCCACACACCGTATTCTCCAAATCTGGCCCCCAGCGACTTTTTCTTGTTCTCAGACCTCAAAAGGATGCTCGCAGGGAAAAAAATTGGCTGCAATGAAGAGGTGAGGCAAAACCGAAGGAGTACTACCAAAATGGTATCAAAAAATTGGAAGGTCGTTATAATCATTGTATCGCTCTTGAAGGGAACTATGTTGAATAATAAAAACGAATTTTGAAAAAAAAAATGTGTTTTTCTTTATTAGACCGGGGACTTATCAGCCAACTTGTTATTTTAATGTTAGAAAATAATATTAAGTTATTATTTCGGGATTATCCCGAATATGCCATTTCTAGGAATGATGGACACAATTCTCTCTGAAGAAGACACTGATGATCAGGAAGACTTGAGAAATAATGACAATGTTCAAATCCATTTTTATTAATTTATCAATATAATTTAATAGATCAATATGAACCCAAACAACCTTAAACTGCAGTTGGTTTGTAAGAAAACGAAGTTTCGTACACTCAAACGTCCTACGGCACAAAAAATGCTACATTTCAATGATAACCCTTCAGTAAATCGCCAAGATTAGCCATGCTTTGAACAATTTTGTAAAGTAAAGCCGCTATTTCAAACCATTCCCATAACCAAATTAAGAAATAATAGGTACAGTAGTTTTGCTTATAGTTGACACCCATAGTTGTACAATTTTTGTGGACAATATGTGAAATTCTTTTATATGCCACATTGGTACAACTGTTTTCACACATTTCCAGCAAATAGAAAAGGAAAAATAATTATAAGACGATTTATTGTTTTTTTAATATATTTAAATAAATGAGATATATTTTCAAGAAAGCAAAATTGTAATATATATCTGGTTAAACCCCAGACCTGACGCTTATTTCATGATATTGCCCACTGTTCAGGTTGGCACCCTGTTAGTTTTAAGGTACAATGAATTGTAAAATACACCCCTGAAATTTATAACGAAATATGAAAAAATTGAAATGACATATAATTGAACGAAAGGTGCTCACTTACTTACTCTCTCTCTCAAATACCCGAAGGTACGAATACCCCCGCCAATAAATTGAATTTTAATTTATTCTTTAAAAACCAACATTTAATTGCGTTTTTATTTGTTTTCCCCCTCACTGATAAATTATTTAATTCCCCACCTTTTCATTGGTCCTTCGAGCCGGAGTAAACCGCCCGAGATTCAAAATAAAATAATTTATCATTAAGCTTCTCTTTTTAGAGCCCGAAAATCCATTGGATATATTTGGTATTTTTACCCCCTAAACTATTGGCCATTACCTTTGTTTTCCCCTAAAATATCCATCACACCAAGGTAAGGGTGTTGATATTTATTAGTGGTGAAAATAAAGTAAACAAAAGTACAAGAATAACAATAAAATAAAAGAAATAATAAATACAAAGTCATTCTTTCGTTTGCCTGTGTGTTGTTGTTGTATTTTCATTTGTCCATAAGCTTTGGTTTCTAACAACCAAACGAAAACAACAGCTTGTATTATTACCCCCACTCCCGTCTATCTTATCCAGTAGTGTGGTTCAAAGATTATAGATTTGAGGAAGATGGGAGATTGGCTTGCGTCATACCAAATGTTGCATTTACCAGATTAGTTTAATACATGTTTGCAATCTTTTTGTTGTTTTTAGTTTTTATTGTTTAAATGAAAAATTTTATTTTCTTAATGAAACAATGTTAAGAAACAAAAAAAATTACAATTTCCCTTTTATGGAAATTTATTTCGTGCTCTTAATTTCTGTTTACTTGCATTTTAATGCTATGTCAATACTTGTCGTAAACGCGTTTGTTCGAGTATTAAACTAATGTGGTAAATGGTTTGATGTGCTCAGTAGCCAATCTTCCTCTTCTATAATCTTTGGTGTGGTTGACTGTTATACGTACATACGTGTGTGTGTTGCATTCAATTGTACTACATGTTGCATTGCTTGTTCGAGTGAGTTGTAACTGAACATTGCACAGTGGGCCCGATAGGAACAAAAGATGTTCATTAAATAATTATTTTTCATTGAAAATTAAATATTCAAATTAATTATTTTAATTGATTGATTATTGAAAAATATTGCAAGTAAAAGGCAATTGTGTCTGTTTCGTATAATAAATAATAGTAATAACGAACTAACCCCGTAGTTGCGCCCGTTTGAAATATTTTTGATTCTTGCACATTGTACACCCTCACAAAAAATCGCTTCTGTAACATATACTCCCAAACATATTTTGCTTCAAGCATATACATTTTTGGGTATTGCCCAAACATGTATATGTTTGATCTCTACCAATATATAATATGTTTGAAAGCATATTGGTCTAAACAATATATGTTTGGGTAGTCTAAGTTCCAAACATTTTGTATTTTTGCATCCAAATTCAATAATGTTGTCTTCCAAAAAACAATATTTATTTATTTATTTATTCAGTCTTTGGATAATTCACAATATAATCCTTACAGACTCGCTAATTTCTAATTTGTATATATACTTCTAAAATGTTCTACTTAAAAATGTACTAATTTCTAAAATAAAATACATCCAGAATTTGATCAAAATCTTTTAAAGGAACGGATAGATCAATATTACAATTTAAATTTATTGAATTAAATTCTCTCAAAGCTCTTGTAATAGGCTCATTGCAAGCATAATTATTCCTATGCATAGGTACATGAAAGTATTGGAAAAATCTTAAACTCCTAGCAGGAACATTGAAGCCAATTTCACGAAGCAAAAGCGGGCAATCAATATAACCATTAATTAACTTATACAAAAATAATAACGAATCTTTCTTTCTCCTATTGGCCAAAGTCTCCAAATGTATGAGCCTACATCTGGATTCATACTCAGGAAGAGGTTCAGTAAAACGAAGACTTATTAGTGCAAATTTTATGAATTTCTTTTGCAATCTCTCAACTCTATCAGAAATACCAACAGTATACGGGTTCCAGACCATTGACGCATATTCCAACTTTGATCTGACAAACGAAGTATATAAAATCTTGCAGGTATATGGACTGATGAAATCCTTACTATTCCTTTTAATAAATGCAAAAGTAGAATATGCCTTAGGCAAGATATAATCAATATGGGATTTGAAATTTAGCTTACTATCAAAATAAACACCTAGATCTAAGATCCTATCAATCACTTTCAAAGACTGATCATGAATGCAATAATTCGAAGAAACGCGCATATTACCCCGACAATAAGGAAGAAAATAACACTTCTCAACATTCAACGGCAAATGATTCTCACTACACCAAACAGCAAGCCTATTCAAGTCATCCTGAAGCAGTAACGTGTCCTCTAAACATGATACATTCAAAAATATCTTAATATCATCTGCGTAGATCAAATACTTAGCAAAACGAAAACATTTACCTATGTCATTAATAAATAAAATAAAAAGTAAAGGCCCTAAAATACTACCTTGGGGAACACCCGAAGTAGCAACATATAAATAAGAGCTTACTCCATTGAATGATACATAACATCGCCTTCCATTCAAATATGACTTAAACCACCTTACAATCAATGGATGAAAACCAAACTTTGCTAATTTCAATAACAGAAGTTCATGGCATACTTTATCAAACGCCTTACAAAAGTCCAAGTATAATGCATCCACCTGGTAACCATCCTCAAAGTACGAAATACAAGTTCTCGTAAACGAAACTAGATTAGTTACAGTCGAGCGATTCGTCATGAAACCATGCTGAGCAACGCTAATGTACGGATTAATAAAATGGTATATATGATCGTGAATAACATATTCAAATAATTTTGAAATATTCGACAATTTAGAAATAGGTCTATAATTACAAACATTATTCCTATGTCCCGACTTATAAATAGGTGTAATAGAAGTTAACTTCCAACAATCCAAAAACAATCCACACTCCAAAGAGAAATTAAGCATAAGCATTAGCGGAAAGCAAACAGTGGAACCAACACACTTCAGAAAGTGTGCTGCAATACCATCAGCATCAGACTTCCTAGAGTCTTTCAATTTCTCCAACGAAGATAAAATATCAAGCTCTGATACCTTAAAGAAATTAATATTACTCAAGGTATCAACATTATCAATACTACAATAGGAATTCAAACTACTAGTATGGAAATTTGACTTAAAAAAATCAGCAAAAAGATTAACCTGTTCACTGGACAGATTAGCTCTCCTATCTCCTAGAAACATAACCGATGGATAATCACTATTGGATTTCTTCGACTTGATGTAATGCCAAAAAGCCTTAGGATTAGAACCAATTCTGTTCTCAAAATCCAAAATATACTGACGGTATAGAAATTTATTTAGAAAAGCGAACTCTCTTGAATAATATTCAAACATTCGTTTACTTTCGGCCGAATTAGAAGAAATGAACATCTTTCTATATTTATTTCTCAGATTTCTAAGCTTCTTTAATCCTGGTGTATACCACGGGTGTCTCGGCGAAATTGGCTTCATCTTAGGAATATTATTGCTACAAATTGTGTGCATTACATCCAGAAATATATTATAACATTCATGCAGTAATCTATCTTTAAACATAGCTATCCAATCAATATCAGCAATTAACTTATTGATTAAAATAAAATCACATCTATTGAAATCATAGTTAATCATATCATGGCATCGAACAGATTCGAAAACAAGGAAATCTAACTTTAATATTAATGGTACATGATGCATTCCCTTAGGACTAAATGGGTTGAGACATTCCTCAATAGAAAAATTTAAATTCTTAGAAATAAAGACTAAATCTAAGATTTTAAGAAGGGAGCCACCGTGGTGCAATGGTTAGCATGCCCGCCTTGCATACACAAGGTCGTGGGTTCGATTCCTGCTACGACCGAACACCAAAAAGTTTTTCAGCGGTGGATTATCCCACCTCAGTAATGCTGGTGACATTTCTGAGGGTTTCAAAGCTTCTCTAAGTGGTTTCACTCCAATGTGGAACGCCGTTCGGACTCGGCTATAAAAAGGAGGTCCCTTGTCATTGAGCTTAACATGGAATCGGGCAGCACTCAGTGATAAGAGAGAAGTTCACCACTGTGGTATCACAATGGACTGAATAGTCTAAGTGAGCCTGATACATCGGGCTGCCACATAACCTAACCTAACCTAAGATTTTAAGAAGACTATTATTATAACAATTAATTTGTTCCAAATCAAGATTATACATAGCATCTATAAAGTTAATCTCATGCTCAGCATTAACATTAGTAGCATAAAGAACTTTAGATTCATCCAGAACTGACCAGACTAATTTATTTAAATTAAAATCGCCCAGAATTACACAACCATCCATATCATTCTTTGGAACTATCTCATTAATATTACACAAATGCGAATCATACAAATTGCAATCACTGTTAGGCGGAATATATGACGCAAATATAAAGAAAGCGCCATTCAAACCATCAACGCGTACACATAATTGATCCAAAATAGTATCATTATTAGGAAGGTCTACTAGAACAGACTTAAACCTTTTAGAAATCGCAATTAAAACACCTCCCCCACGCGTAAAACCAGTTCTGGATGCATCACGATGCTTACGGAAAATACTATAGAGATTTAAATCAAAAAATTCACCACCACTGAAGTCAGAGTTGAGCCACGTGTCAACCAATACAAAAACGTTATAAGATGATTGCGATGAGAACATAATACAAGAATCAGCTTTCGTTCGCATTCCAGATACATTTTGAAAATAAATGCTAATTGAGTTAGAGTAAGTATTTACTTTGCTAGATTTATGTTTGGGACATTTTGAAAAAAATCAAATGGTCTAATTCGTACATTTGCTGGCCATAACGCAGGTTCTTTAATACTCTCATAATATTCCGGGGAAATACCAAGTTTAAAATTAATACTCCTCAATTCAGAAACATTTACGTCTTTTTTAACTAATTTGTAACAAGCAATATGAGAGACTTCAATCTTAAGATTCTTCTGCACATAATTAATAATATCTTGCTCAGTAGTCGATGACTTAAAAGATGATAAATGGACCCATTTTTTACGTACGATAACTTGTAAATCGCTACTATCACGCTCACCAATTACAGCATTGTTAACACGCTTTTTATTACGATTTGTATTTGTCAACTTGATTATCTGTAGGATTTAATGTTGCTGATGAATATGTAGCTATGTTATCTACATCATCTCTTGATACTTGGATAGCAGTGGGTTTACCAACGCGAGAGGTGGAAGGCAAAGAGTTATTAGATAAATGAGTAGCATTCAAAACCAAACGATTCTCTTTAGCAGGCATCACAACAGCATCATCAACAGCAGCAGCAGCATCAACGAAAACTTCGTTCTCATTAACGTGAGAATTCTGTACACTAACAATTCCATCATTCAACTCAAGTGTATTCGAAGAGATATATGATTGCATTTGGACAACGGTCTCAGAAGCATCCACACACGACGATGTAGTCAAACCAGTATTTGGACAGACATGAGATGTATTACTTGCATTATTAGCGTTTTTATATACATTAGAACTTATGAGAGAGCCAATTATGCTCTTGAGCTCTCTAATCTCAGCCGAAAGTAAAGACACAGCACTAACAATATCAGAAGCAGCAACAATGCATCCATTACAATTAAAAACGACATTTTTTAGCTTTTCAGTTGCATCTAGTGCAGAACAATCTTCCACGTCAGAGCAAAAATAATGATATTTTAATTTACAAATATTACATGTAACGAATTTTTTAGATTGTACCGAATTAAAGCACTTAGCGCAGAGAGTTTTTGGCGGCGCCGTTCACATAATGCACGTCAATAGAGAACAACAGTCAGAGACAAACTGTGACCATATAATATGTTTGGAAGCATTTTGCACCCAAAAATATTATATGCTTAAAAAAAATTCTCCCAAAGAATATTGTGCTCAAAATTTTATTTATTTATTTATATATTTACAATCATAATAAATTATGAAAATAAACAGGTAATATAGGTGCTAACAATATAGGTTTTCGACCTGAATGCTCAAAATTTTGTTTCTGCCCAATTGTATATTCCGCGACATCTTTCTCACTTCCACGAGATTTTTTAGTTCTTAGCACCTTTTTCTGTAATACAAACATTGTAGAAGAAATTATTCAATTTTATGATTTTTTTTATTTTAATTTTACCTTTTGCGGGACCACACAGTTTGTAAGTATCAAAGAAGTAGCTGATGAATTGCCCAAGGAAAAATAAAATGTTAATTTTGTAATAACAAGCAACAACCACCAACTTAATTCAATATCGCTCCCTGTTAAATAGCGCTCCAAGCTACTAAACACATATATGTTTATAGGCTATTTCTAAATTAATATATGTTTGCATCCAAGCATATTATATTTACAAACATTTTATGTCCCAAACGTAATATGTTCTAACATATTAACATATATGTCGCAAACATGTTATGCTAGTTTATGAACATTATATGCTTGCACTCAAAAATATTGTGTTTAAAAATTTGTGTTCCAAACATATAATGTTTATAGCCAAACATATGAAAAACAGTCATTTTCATCCCTGTATCATATACTAATACGTAGTTTTGTTGCACAGTGGTGTTTGTAAGACCAAAATTGGAATATTGTTTAACCCTTGTGTATGTGATAACACCGGATGCGATACCAGCGTGATAAGGTCCCGTGGGACCTATAATAAAAAACGAATGGTAGAGAGGTTATCCCTACGATATTTTTCGATTATTTACTATGGGTGGAGTCTTCTATGACTCACAAATTGCATATATAGATATTTGTTAGTAAATATAAAATTTTTTTTTTTTTAATTTTTAATAGAATAAAGATAATGTATAAATTTTTGATTTGTATTCTAGAGGCCCTGATGTTTGTCAAAGGCGTGATACCTATAAGTATCCTTATACGTACCAAGCAACAATATATTGTTTTAGAAGTTGAATGTTCTGAACAAACTGGATTTTTAAAGGAAAAACAAAACGATTTTTTGTAGTGACGTTCGTTTTGTTCGCAGTATTATGTGCAGTGGTTGCTTCAAACTTGGTCAAAATTGAGGAACATTGTGCCAAATTCCAGGATCCTATGGGTCTGGAATATGTATAGAAATATAAAAACTTTGATCGACCATGATTTCTATGAAGTTCAAATAACTTTTTTTCCACTTGTAGTTTCGCTATAGTGGATATATCCTCGGAACATATAAAATTATGTACTATGAAGCAATGAAACCAATGGAAACTTCAAAAATGACAAGTTCTTCTAAATAACGGTATTTTCTGAAAGGATGCTATTGTTATTAATTGTTCCAAATACAAAAATCGCATTATCTTTATGCAACTTTTTAAACTGCGCTAAAACCACTGATGCAATTAGTGGTAGGTCCCAATGGACCTCATCACGCAGAAACGCACTAAACTTTTTAAAATACCTATAAAAACCGATTTAATGATTCAATCACATAAAAATGTACAGTTTTCAACTTAAAACACTTTTATACAAGAAGTCATAAACCATCACGCTGCAAATCATGCAAAAGATAAAGTTATGTAGGAATAAAAATCAAAAAAGTCCAGCGGGACCACATCACGCACAGAAGGGTTAATTTATGAAAAATATTCAAAAACATTAAATATTTGTTTATTGCCAATAAAAAATAAATTTCGTCACTTTTTTGAATCCCATTTACGTTTGTTGTTGGAATTGTGTTCTACAACCCCGTTTTTTATTCCGAATTAATTATTTTTACTCGAAATTTGAATTTTATTGAAATTAATAATGTCTGATATCAAGAATTTGATTAAAAGCGCAGACCGCTTAATTGATTTGGATATGTTCGTGACTTCTCTCAAAGAGGAGGATCATACCGTCCACAGCCTCAATATTCATAAGCAGGAAATTATTCGACTTTGGGAGAATTTCCGTGAGATTTATGAGGAATTGTGTGACACAATGGGTTCTAGTGACGATATTGCCAAAGTTAAGGCAAAATATATCGCAACATATAAGACGTATGTGCGTGGACTAGCCCTTATTGAGTCTTTAATTGAAAATGCGAAGAAGAAGTCTTCTAGTTCATACCTTCCAATTCACCTTCTCCCTTGTGATACTGAGATTTTTTCTTATTTCTTGATTATAAATCTTGGCCCACGTTCAGAGATATGTTCTCTGCCCTATATAAAGATAGTGAACACATCAGTAACATTCAGAAAATGTATTATCTGATGCAAAAGACGGAAGGTGAAGCCCGTGATATTACAAAGACATGTCCGATTACTAATGAGGGTTTTCAGATGGCTTGGCAAAATTTAGTCGACCGTTATGAGAACAATAGGGTTCTTGTAAACGCCCAACTCAAGATTTTATTCAATCTTGCACCCGTTTTAAAAGAATCTGGTCCCTCTATTAAGCAATTGCAGCGTACTATGAGCGACTGCATAACTAATTTGTCTCTTTTGGGCATTGATACGAAGAATTGGGACGTTATATTTGTTTTCATATGTTCCACCCGTCTTCCTGAAGTTACCCTAGGACATTGGGAGCAATCTCAAGGGTCGAGTTCTGACCTACCTAAATGGGAAACCATGGATAAGTTTTTGACTGTTCGGTATCAGACCCTTGAGTCAGTCTTTGACATTAAAGGCGCCCATAATATTTCGACATCTGGTCCGAGTTATGTTAAAAAACCTACTAGCCCAAAGCGAAAGTCAAGTACTAATAGTAATGGTAACAGAAGTTTTAAGAGCTTCGCTACGACTGTACCATCTAATCCTCAGCAGAAATGTCCTCTTTGTTCCGAATCGCATCCCCTTCGATTGTGCGAGGAATTTCTTCGAATGTCGGTTAACAATCGATTGGAAACCGTCAAACGACTCAAAAGTTGCACAAATTGTCTAGCATCGTCGCACACTTTTAGCAATTGTAAGAGCTCGAATATATGTTTCTTCTGCAAACAAAGACATCATTATCACTTGCATAGAAGGGAATCTTCAACATAAGTAAGTCGAGATTCGGGCTCACGACCTGGAATGATCCGCGATATGGGAAATCCAGCCCGATCAGCTTCTGACGATGTTCCTTCTACATCAGAGGCTGCCCGTTCGTTGCAAACTTTTGCAACTGCTATGGAAACATCACAGTTTTTTTTATTATTCTTTATTTCAAAAAATTTATCATACAATAAAATTTGGCCTCAGCGCCACGTTGGGCTTAAATGAGGCAAGCTGGCAAATTACAACATGTTTCTAAGAAATCGAAAAATCAAGACAAATATAGATTTATAATAAAAACAAATATTCAACAATTAACATTTGAGGCATCCATCAATTTTCTTGAAAATTATTCTTTAATCTTATTTTGAAATTCGATATACAATTTTCAAGCTTTAAATAACTCGGCAAGTGATTATATTCAAACGCTCCAATAAATTCAATTCGTTGCTTGGTTAACTCCAATCTGCACCTCACGACCCTGAGGTCAAATTGATTCCTGGTCTGAAAAGCCATTTGATTTCGATTAAACTGAATCGTGTGAAATCCTATCGAATGAAGTACTTTAAACATGTATAGCAATAGTTTATATTTATATAGCGTCTTTACCGGTAAAATAATGCCACTTGCTACGCTCGAATATAAAAGTTGTGTAGAAAACCTAATAGGCAAATTAAATACAGCCCTTACGGCTCGATTTTACATTATTTGCAAACTCTTAAGTGTTGTCGAATTCCTGTAACCATATACAAGTGTCAAATAATCAAGATGACTTTGAATAAGAGAACGATAAATACACATTTTTGTATTTGTGTCCAACACATACCTCATCTTGTTCAAGATCCCAATTACCGGTGCACGGTAATTGAAACGATGCAATCCAGATCTTCCAACAGCTGATTGGAAGGTTGGCCGTTTGGATGAAGTGGATGGACCAAGACGGCATGCAGTGTTTATATTGAACACTCAGTCTTTGCCACATCTGGCAAAGTCCCAGGGCCGTGTATGTTATGGCTTTCATTATATCCAAATGAAGGTGTATAAAAACGATCAGCTAAAGGATTCAGAAATGGACAAGCCCCTGTCTGAATCAGAAGTAAGCGGATCCTCTTGCGAAGTCGAGGGAGATACCAAAGTTGAAGACATGGATAGATACCGTATGCGTGAGGAGGCTTCTATTGCCTCAGAACTCACCAAAGTCGAACCTATGGTTATTGCGAGAGTCACCGATATCTCTGAAGAGGACATTCTTGATGACTCGATTGAAGCGGCTGATGTGACGGTTGTTGAAAATCTCGATGGTCCTACGGATCCTCCAGATAAATCTTCATCATTGTAAGGCTGCATGTGCTGCCTTAAAAGTTCTCCTGATGAAAGGGGACATAGACATAGTTCTTATTCAAGAACCATATGTTTATAGAAACAAAATATGTGAATTAAGTACTCCGGGGTTCAAACTATTGCAGTATACTGGTAATGATGTAATTCGAGCCTGTATAATTGCTAAAAACGAGCTTAACTTGTTTCTGCTTCCTTCAATGTGCAATGCAGACACTGTCGTTGCCAATTTAGAAATAGCCAAATGCAAATATTGGGTATCTTCGGTCTATATGGGACATGACAGGGAGATGCCTCCATGTGCCGTTAAGACCTTAGTTGAGGAGTCACTGAAAACAAAGACGAAACTCATTATGGGATGCGATGCGAATGCGCATCATAGTATTTGGGGAAGTAGTGATACTAATGCAAGGGGAGAGTCGCTAATAGAGTTTATTTTGCGTACTAATCTGGTAGTTTGCAACAAGGGAGATGCCCCAACCTTTGTCACTAAAAACAGGCAAGAGGTTTTGGACATCACCTTGGCCTCGCAAGAACTGAATGAAATGATATCTGAGTGGCAGGTTTTAAATGAACACAGCTTCTCAGATCATCGCTACATCAGTTTCAAATTTGATGTTCATATCACCAAGACCACATTTTCGCCAAATGTTAGGAAAGCTGACTGGAATAGGTATAGGGAATCGTTCAATATGATGATACCGGAAATAACAGAGACAAATATGAGAAATGTGCAAGATATCGAACACGCAGTGGAGCGGATTACTAAGGCCTTCAACATCTCACTGAAAGCTGCATGCCCTAGAGGAAAGCCAAGGGGGAAACATCGACCACCATGGTGGTCTACGGAATTAAGTAATATGAGGAAATCCTGCAAGAAACTCTTTAACAAGGCAAAGTCCACCAGAGCCCCTGAGGACTGGGACGCTTACAAGAGGAATCTGAGAGGATACAAGCGAGAACTGAGAAAGGCTCAGCATAACTCTTGGAATGACTATTGCAGCAGTATTGAGAATACGTCCGAGGCTTCCAGACTACGGAAAGTTCTAGCATCCACCAACTCCGCTCCAGGTTTCATTAAAACATCGGAGGGAAATTGGACAACGTCCAGTGAGGAGACGCTGGAGGTACTATTGGACACACATTTTCCTGGAAATCAGACGGTTGAACCATGTACTGGCGGTGCCACAGTTGCTCAGCGGTCGTTTCCTGTCGAGGAAATTGTATCGGAAACTAGAATAAGATGGGCGCTAAATAGCTTTGGACCATTCAAATCCCCCGGACCTGATGGAATTACTCCGGCGGAGTTACAAGCTGTAACTGACAAAATTATCCCCTGGTTGTCGGTGATATATAAAGGATGTATCAACTTATCATATATCCCAGGAAAGTGGAGGGAAACAAAAGTCGTCTTCATACCTAAAGCGGGAAAAGCCTCTCACTCGAGGGCGAAGGATTTCCGACCAATCAGCTTATCCTCATTCCTACTTAAGACTCTGGAGAGGATGATAGACATTTATCTTAGAACTAGCATCGATTCAAGTTTGTTCTCGAAACGACAGCATGCATACTCGAAGGGCAGGTCTACTGAGACCGCACTACATGAACTAGTCAGCTTTATTGAAAGCTCACTATCTGTCAAAGAATACACAATCGTGGCGTTTCTAGACATCGAAGGGGCGTTCAATAATGTCCATCCGAGCTCGATATTAAATGGACTGACAACTCTGAATGTTGATCCATGTATACTCAGGCTGTTAGACGAACTGCTAATGAAGAGACGTATTTCAGCCACACTGGGACAAGCAAACATACAAAAGTATGTGAACAGAGGCACTCCCCAAGGAGGAGTTCTATCACCTCTTCTTTGGAATGTTGCTATAAATAGCCTTCTGGTTACTCTAGAAAAAGAAAGGATAAAAGTGGTGGCATACGCAGATGATGTAGCTCTGGCAGTCAGGGGAAAATTCCCATCCACAATCAGAGATATTATTCAGAGGGCCCTCCGGATGACTGAAAAATGGGCGAAAGACAATGGTCTTGGGGTAAATCCCGCAAAGACAGAATTAGTCATGTACTGCAAAGATCGCAAAACTCCCACGGTTAGGCCTATTTCCTTAGGGGGTATTGAAATTCCCTTTGGTGATTGTGCAAAATACCTTGGCGTTATTTTGGACAGGAAGCTGAACTTTAAGCTTAATATTGAAGAAAGGGCGAGGAAGGCAACTGTAGCTTTGTACTCGTGCAAAAAGGCAATAGGAAAAAAGTGGGGACTAAAACCAAAAATTGTGCATTGGCTATACACGGCAGTGGTTAGACCTATAATGCTATATGGTGTTGTAGTCTGGTGGCCGGCACTTCAGAAACCGACTGGTTTAGATAAAGTTCAGCGTATGGCGTGTTTGTGTATTTCAGGCGCATTCAGCAAGACAGGAACAAATTCCCTTAATGTCATGCTGCATCTATTGCCTTTAGACATTTTGGCCAAACAGTCAGCTGCAACAACGGCTGTGCGGTTGCGCGAACTATCGCTGTGGTCGGAAAAAGGTTACGGTCACAGTTCTGTCCTCAAAATAATGCCAGATGTGCCTAACGTAGTGGATTACACTTTGGCGAGTCCACTTTTCGACAAGAAGTTTGAGACTCTAATCCCCAACAGTGAGGCGTGGTGCACACAGACCCCGGGGAATAAAGAATATATAGATTTCTACACTGATGGCTCCAAATTGGATGGACAAGTGGGGTTCGGAGTATATTCTAATGATCTGGAACTTCGAATAGCGAAAAGATTACCTAATCACTGTAGTGTTTTTCAGGCTGAAATATTAGCAATAAGAGAGGTGGCGAATTGGCTGAGAAGTAATGTTCCAAAAAATGTGGGCATTAATATATACTCAGACAGTCAACCTGCAATAAAATCCTTGGACTCTGTGTTCCTCAACTCGAAAACGGCCATCGACTGCCGCAAATCTCTCAATGAGATGGCTGAGCAGTACAATATTCACCTAATATGGGTGCCTGGCCATAGGAACATACCGGGGAACTGCGAAGCGGATGAGTTGGCAAGGCTAGGGACTACCTTACATATTCCAGGGGAACTAGAATTTGTTGGTATGCCCCTAGCTACCTGCAAGCTCATGCTACGTGAGAAGGCTGTTATGATGGCAAATGTTCGATGGGAGAATTGCAAGGGTTGTAACGACACCAAGCAAATATGGCCCCATTTCAACTTAAACCGCACACTAGATATGCTAATGTTCTCGAGACGTCAGATATCACTCCTGATATCTGCTATAACGGGTCGCTGCCTGATAGGCGATTTTGCAAAAACTATTGGCGCGAAGTATAATGACTATTGTATGAGCTGTCATGATGCGGAGGAAAAAGAATCTATTAAACACCTCTTGTGTGAGTGTCCTGCATTTTGTGTAAAGCGCAAGCAACTTTTAGGAGCATATAGCTTCAGATTACTGGCGGATCTGGAAAACGTTAACTTAAGCAGTCTGCTACTGTTTTTGGAACAATCTGGTTGGTTCAACAAAGAAAAATAATCAAGAAGGTTCAGCGGTTAAAACTAGAAGTGCCCATATGTAATAGGTACTTTTAGTTAATGTGGTATCACAATGGACTGAATAGTCTAAGTGAGCCTGAATCTTAATCGGGCTGCCACTTTAACCTAACCTAACCTAATCCTCCTTTTCAAATCAGAAATGTGAGAATCCCATGACAAATTACTTTGAAAGGTTATCCCTAGGTATTTAACCGTGTTGACTTCCTCAATCCTAACCCCATTGAACATCACACCAAATGGACTTCTTATCCGATTAGAGTGTGGCTTAAACAGAATTAGTTTTGTTTTACTACTATTTAAAACAAGTTTGTTCAATCGAGCATATTCACTGATTACACATGCATCACGTTCAATGGACAACTGCAATGTCCTTTCATCCCTATATGGATAAAATAACGACACATCGTCTGCATACATAAAAAGTCGACCAGATAAACGTAAATTCGACAAATCGTTCAAATAAAGCAAAAATAACAATGGTCCCAAACAGCTTCCCTGGGGTACACCACATTCAATTCTTGACATACTACTTTCCGCTTTTAACACCTGGACATACCGCATACGTTGGGACAAAAAGTTTTCCAGAAGTAGCAATTCATTACCGCATATACCATAATGTACCAGTTTTTCTAATAATATCCTGTGATCTACAAGATCAAATGCCTTAGAAAAATCCAAGAACCAACCATTCCACAATCCAATCCCATACATATAAAATTCACAACATTTACTACAGCCTCCTCCGTACCATATCCCTTCTTAAATCCATACTGTAATTTGTACATAAGATTGGTGGAATCTAAAAAGTTCATAAATTTCCCATATATAATTTTCTCTAAAATGTTATCAACAATCGGCAGAATAGATACTGGCCTATACTGCTCAACTGATAATGTATTGCTACTCTTTGGGATTGGTACAATCCTACTTATCTTCAAAACCTCAGGATAAATCGCCGTTTGAAATATTTTGTTTATGATGATTACTAATGGAGCAACAATGATGTCACTACATTCCTTCACAACACTCGCAGGAATCTTGTCATAGCCTGAAGAGGATGACCGTTTAAGCATATTTATAGCATCAAAAGCATCACTATTCGCGACAGAACCCAAACTAAATCCAAATCTCGTTTCACGCAAAGTGTTAAGAATATTCCAGTGATCATCTGGATTCACGATAATATTCCGTCTCATCTCACAAACTGAGTAGAAAAATACCTATTCAGTATATCTGCCTTCTCCTGATCACTGTTAATAACAATCCAATCAGTCGTAGACAATTTTATCTCCTTCGCAGCACAACGTCCTAAAGTTCTGTTTATGAAATTCCAACATTTCTTTGGATCTGATAATAACTTCTTCTGGATTGTCTCGAAGCAGTCCTAATAATTCTACTTATAAGTTTTAAAACAACGTTAAACTTTACCGATTTTTTCCTTTTCTTGAGTAATTTCTGCTTGTAAAGTATTAAATTCTGCAAGTTTTATTTATCCATGGTGTTAGTTCGAACTGCATATGTTTCATATACTTTGTCTCTTTCGTTGCACTCTGAACCGCCATACCCAAAATATTGACTAATTTATTTGCGCCTTCATTCGGATCTAGTAATTCAAAGTCTAGGCGTAACTCATCACTTAAAATTTCTCTGACTTTATTCATATCACAGTAACTTGTACATTTTTCAATGTAGCCCTTAGGTTTGAAATCACACTTTATTTTACAGGAAATGAGATTATGATCTGTCAAACCACATTCAACCGAGTCAACAATCACCTTATCCTGTACATTACTAAACACATGATCGATACTGGAACAACTAGAAGGTCGTGTTACAAGACCATGGCAACTGTGCTCATCAAAACACAAAAACCATGCTTCCAAATCTTTAAAACGTGGACTAGTAACTTGGTCGACGTTGGTATCACCTAACACCACAAAAGATTTTCCCATTAACATGCTAATCTCATTCTCTATTAAAGAGAGAAAATCTGCAATAGATCATTTTTGAGACCTATAATAAGTAAACAAATTTAGCGGTTTACCATTTATGATAGTCCTAGGTAAAGACACAGATATAAATTCAGTAAAATGCATGCTATTACAAGAGTTGATAGTAAATTCTAGATTCTCAGAAATATATAATGATACACCACCGTATGCATCATCTCTATAGCAATGAATACTTTTAAAACCAGAAATTGAATAAATATCTAGTAATTCAAACTTAAACCAAGTTTCCTGTACCGATATAATGTCAGGTAACCTGGACAAATTAGCGATTAATGATTTGAACTTATTGAACTTACGTATTGATGAAATGCTTCGAATGTTAATGGAAATTATATTTAAAAATTTAAAATTGATTTTAGAAACACTATTATTAAACAAAAATAAGTTTGAAAAGTAATTGTTATTATTCATAATGAATTAAATAAAAATAAATGTTCAAATTTACACAACAAAAATAAAAATTTAAATGAAAATATTTTAGTTGGGTGATACATAGTTAGCACCATTATCGCCATCATCTGATTCATTTTCATCGCCATCATCCTCATCAACAACAGCAACATTATCGTCATATGCATTAGCACCAAGATTTACTTCCGTTCTATTCCTTGAATATCGTTTGTTTCTTATAGCATCAAGAATGACTTTATCAACATCTTCAATAGAATTCAGTATTTGGGGCCTGGATATTTCATTTCTCTTATAGAAAACTTTACCATTCTTCGTATAAACAAAACGATAACCAATATTTTTTAATGTTTTGGCATAATTGAACAAGTGCAGTGTTTCTTTACTGAGCATATCGTTAATATATATTTTTCTGGTTTTTTCATTCATCTTTAACTTTGGTTTGATAGCCATAATTTTCTCTTTGGAATTTTTATTTGCAAATTTGACAATGGCGGTTTTAGTTTTGCTGTTATCATTATTATTATGCAAGAAAAATTCATCTTCTATATTTTCTTTCCCAAGCTCCACATTCATGTTTTTAGCTAGTTTTAAAACTGTATCTACAGCTGGTATATGTTTCTCAACGTTTAGACCACTAATTATGCAGTCATTTTTCACTCTAATATCATTTAGCTCTCGAACAGACCCAATAAACACAAACGTTTGAAAAATGCTAAATTTCAATAATTTTTCAAACATTTTTTCAAAGGATTAGGGTAATATTCAAGTTGAGAAATTGTTGAGAAAATCGCGTTCTCAACAAAAAACAGACATTACCCTCAACAGTGAAATTCAACACATTAGCAATAATATCTCAAGTGTTATCCTCAAACTGAAATGCATCGTTACTTAATAATTGGTCAAACAATTTTCGATGCGAGTCAAATTCAAAATTAACATCGTTGCAAATACTTTTCAACCTAAATTTGTATGAATGATATACCCACTTCAAATTGAAAGTCAAAGCCAAAATTCTATGAATTTTGTATAATTTATTCATTTTCATCAAAATAATATATATAATACACTACATAATACACTACAATACCAATTGATAAATAATAATCTTATTAAACATATCAACAAATAAGAACAAAAAAAAAAAAACAAACAACAAAACTTTAAATATCTTAAACATTATTAGTAAACACTTTTGCAATGATAATTCGATTTCCTTCCTTTTGGTGTCATAAAACAGCATTAAAATTTATTAACATGCGGGCAATTTGAAATTAGGAACGTACTGGACCGCGTGTTAGAATTGATTTCCAGCAGAAGGAATTCACAAAATATCCATTTTAAACTGATAATAGCATATGAATTAAACTGACGATGTGATGCACATTTTCATCCAGAAGTTGTTGATTTCAACAATTTGTTATTTTTAACAATTTTAATAGGTTGCACTTGTAATGTTTCTGGAAACTTTTTCTTGTCGATAAGCCACTCATTTTTCATTGGTCAGCTTCTTAATGTTTGCAAGAATGTAGCATCCAAAGATGTTAGTTTTCAGCAAAGAGATTTAAATTTAGTGACTTCTCTAAAGTGTTGATTTAATTTTTCATATTGACGTACCAATTATTATAAACTATTTGAAGCAGTTCCAGTTAATTGTCCACCATTTTTTCATCGGTCAGCTTTTTAATGTTTTCAAGAACGTAGAATCCATAATTTTAGTTTTCTGCAAACAGATATACATTTAGTGACTTCCTTAAAGTTTTATTTCATTTTTTATTTTCACTTACCTATTTTTATAAACTATTTGGTTATTTGTCTAAAATTTTCCATTTTTTTATTTCTTGCAATTAACCACGAACTTCGTTGCACAAATAAGTATTAAAAACCACATGGTTTTTTCGTTGCATTTTAGGGTAGTGTTTTGTCAAAGTTTTCTCATATTATCTTCAACACCTTTTCAAAGATTTCGTCAACATTTTGGCAAATTGGAAGTAATTCGCAAACAATTTGAAGATATATTGAAGATGAGCTATTTCAAGTCAAGTTGAATTTATGTTGAAAATTATATTTACCCTCAAACTGAAAAGTTGTTGCATTTGAAAAACGCTCATCCTGTGTTTATTGGGGATGATTTCAATTCTATTATGTCTTGTTTTAATATTGAGTTCTCTCTTTCCATCTCTTTTAATTTCTTTTTATTCTCAACAACACCTTTCAATATTTCATCATACTGCTTAGACATAAACATCATTGTGTTCTGCATTTCAGACAGCTGATCTAATTTTTCTAATTTTGTTTTGATTTGCCTCAATTCATTTTTCACATCGCTGCTTCCATCTTCACACAAGTGACAACTGAACAACTCTTTCTCATTTTTCAGCAAGTGTTCATACTCTCTTTTATCTAAGCGAGTGCACTGGACATGAAACACTTTCGAACACTTATCGCATTCTATGGAATTTTCCAATTCTTCATTTATTCCTAATTTGCATTGAATACAAATTATATTCTTTTTGTTTTGAACACTTCTGCGTCTAGTTTTCGACATTCTCCAACACTTTCCAAAAGAGATAAATCGATTCTAGCGAATGGAGGGTAATACTTTAATCAAATACTGTTAGAACCAACGAATATTTAATATTTATTTTCGATAGATCTTCCGAACTTAAAAATGCACGTCTAGTCAACAGGGTTGCCAGCTTCGAGTTCTTTTGGGAACTATTGTGGTAGAATTGTGTTGTCATGGCGTAAAGTACTCGGCTAGAGCATTGATCGATCCTGCCTCGCAAGCAACTTTCATTTCCCGAAAGTTGCAAAAGAAACTTGCTTTGCCAATATTCCCAGTTACTTCTGCGAATATTGTTGGCCTAAACGACACGATATCGGCGAAGTCTACTAATGTTTGTAGGATCTCACTGTGCTCCCCTATTGACCCAACTTTTGAGCTGTCGACAGATGCGTATGTTGTGGACAAATTCAAGGCCGTAGCCAGGATCTTAATTGGGTGGGGGGGGGGGGGGGGGGGGGGTGTTTCAACTTAAAAATAAAATATTCATATAATCTCATTGTAGAAAATTTTATTTATGCATAGGTATGTATACAATATTTTTACAATATTAAATTGAGCCGACGGGCTTTTTGGGCAGCAAATAAATCAATGACTTCTTCAGTCGGCACATTTATTCGGCGATGAACCGACATTAATGCCAATCCATTGAGTCTACTCTCGCTAGTCGAATTTCTAAGATACGTCTTTAATCTCTTCATTGTTGAAAATGAAAGTTCGGATGAGTACGTAGTAACTGCAGGGATGGAAAATGCAGTACTATAGTACTTTTTCAGTCAGTACCGTAGTACCCCCGCGAATGATTTAGTACCTTTTGTGTAGACATTTTTGAGTCGATATCAGATTTATGGTACAATATCTTTGACAAAATATTTTAATATTTTGAGAAAGTCTTTATCAACCTTATTTGCTAATAGTCTTTTACAAATATGGCAAAACAGACATGTTCATGTGGGAAGAAAATCTCGATTTTGTAAAAGATATAGTCAAAAACAGGATTTTATTGATCTTCAAGAATGTTTTAGCCGAAAAAAGAATGCGATTCTATATTATCGATTTTTTATTTCGGTAGAAAATGTTGTCAAAATTTTATTTCAATTGAAAATTTTGTAAACATTTTATTTCTATAGGAAATTTTTGCAAAATTTTATTTCTATAGAAAAAATTTTGCAACATTTTTTTCTACAGATTTTTTTTGCAAAATTTTATTTCTATAGAAAATTTTTGCAAAATTTTATTTATATAGGAAATTTTGTCAAAATTTTATTTATATAGAAAATTTTGTCAAAATTTTATTTTCTTTAAAATTTAGTCTCTTGACAATAATTTTCCAGTGAAATTTTTGTAAAAGGTACCTTTCCGCTCAAAAAATACCTTTTTTGTACTTTCTTAAAAATTGTATTTTCCATCCCTGAGTAACTGGCAAATTGACCAAAATTTTTAAAAGAATATGCACGTTTGGAAATATCTCTTTATTGTACTCTCCAAGTGCTTCCATCGCTGAATTAGGCAGGTTCTTTTCGCAGGTTTTGCGCCATTTCATTTACACATGTGTGTTTGGCTATTTCTTTGTTGTTGCTATGGCTAAACAAAGCGAGTCATGTTCACAAAAAGAACAACAAACACACATAAAAAGCAGAAAGACATTTTCCAAAAATTAAATTTGTGGTGCGAGAACAAAAACAATTTGTTTTTTCGGCCGTCGTTTGACGGACTTTTCAACTAGTATTCTATGATTTGTGCAAGTTTTATAGGTAAGCGTTTTTCAAAATAAAACCTCCAGCTTTTCTTCAACATCTTCGATAAGATTTTTCTATGCAGCTAAAAATATATATGTATTTATATAGAAATGTTCATTCATTTCGGGGGGGTTTGATCCCCCTCACCCCCCCCCCTTAATACGGCCTTGGACAAATTGACTGGTCGTTTGCCAATTTATTCATTGTCACAACTATTAGATGTAAACCTGCCGGAGATCACGATGTGTGATCTAAAATGTTCTCATATGGACCTTTTACTAGGTGGTGACATATATTCTCGGATAATGTATACTGATGTTCATAAGCACCCTAATGGTGATCTTATTGCCCAGAAATCAGTTTTCGGTTGGATCGTGACTGGCAAAGTCACCCAAACCAAGCCCCTACAGTCGGTAGTATCATTTTATAACCACATGGAGTTGAATGATCAACTTGCTAGGTTTTGGGAAATCGAAGATGTACCGAAAGTATGCACTATGTCAGAAGAGGATAGATGGTGTGAAGAATTATACCTTCGAACGACTTATCGTAATGATAATGGTCGATATGTTGTTTCACTGCCTTTTAAGCGTGAATACCCCAAAGATTTGAAACTTGGTTTGTCCCGAAATAATGCCATTTCTCAATTTAAGCGAAATGAGTCGCGGTTAATGAGAAATCCCGAGCTGAAGATTCAGTATAACAGGGTACTACAAGAGTACGTTGATTTGGGACAAATGGTCATGATTGATGAGAATAAGGTAAATTCTTCTGATACTGTGTATTATTTACCCCATCACGCTGTTTTCAAACCTGACAGCGCCACCACTAATTTACGTGTGGTATTTAATGCTTCCAGTCCCACTTCTAATGGCGTTAGTCTTAATAACGTATTGTATACTGGACCCGTTCTACAAGCAAATATAATTGTTTTGATTCTCCGATGGAGATTATTTAGATTTGTCTTCAATGCTGACATCGAGAAGATATATAGACAAATTCTGATTCACCCCGATCAAGCGTCATATCAGCGAATTGTTTTCCGTTTAGCCCCTGATGTGATTCGAGATTTCGAATTGAACACGGTCACATTTGGTGTGAATTGTGCCCTATATTTAGCTATTCGGACCCTACTTAAACTGACTGATGACGTTGAGGGTGAGTTCCCGACTGCTGCGGAGACAATACGTTCGCTGATGTATGCGATGACATTTTGGCAAGAGCTCACAGTTTAGATGATGCCATGAAGGGCCGTGATGAACTTATAGAAGTTCTAGGTTCTGCTTGGTTTAATCTACGAAAATGGACTTCTAATGTGCAAGGCCTTTTGTTAGATTTACCCCCCGAATATTTATTGGATAATGATTTTTTGTATATTTCCAATGAGAGTACCGCCAAGACTCTGGGTTTACGTTGGAACGCTGGAAAAGATGTTTTCTTTTTCAAGTTGGTTTCAGCCCCTACTAGATCTTCCGTCACCAAACGAGCTGTTTTGTCTGAGATTGCTAAATTGTTTGACCCAGCCGGTTGGCTGGCCCCTAAGATAATAGTTGCTAAGATTATAATGCAACAAATTTGGAAAGACAAAACAGATTGGGACGAATGTTTGAAACCCATGACTCTGAATAGATGGTTTGCGTTTTTGGACGACTATAGTGAAATCGAACGGATAGAGATCCCCCGATGGGTTGGTTTCAGCCCAGACCATGAAGTTCAGCTTCATGCATTTTGTGATGCTTCTGAGAAAGCATATGCGGCTTCACTATACGTCCGAATTAAAAACGCCCCTGGTGATTATGTCACGCATCTACTCGCAGCAAAAACTAAGGTAGCGCCAATCAAGGTTGAATCCTTGCCCCGTTTAGAGCTCTGCGGTGCAACTCTATTGGCTGATATGGTTGAGACTATACACTCCGAGCTGAGTCTCCCAGAAATTGAGACATTCTATTGGACTGATTCGACAATAGTTTTGTCGTGGCTTCAGAAGCCCCCGTGCCACTGGCCTACGTTTGTTGCTAATCGAGTAGCTAACATCTCTACTAAGATCGGTACTAATAATTGGCATCATGTTCTATCTCTTGATAATCCCGCTGATATAGCCTCGAGAGGTTCTTCAGCGCGCAACTCTATTGGCTGATATGGTTGAGACTATACGCTCCGAGCTGAGTCTCTCAGAAATTGAGACATTCTATTGGACTGATTCGACAATAGTTTTGTCGTGGCTTCAGAAGCCCCCGTGCTACTGACCTACGTTTGTTGCTAATCGAGTAGCTAACATCTCTACTAAGATCGGTACTAATAATTGGCATCATGTTCTATCTCTTGATAATCCCGCTGATATAGCCTCGAGAGGTTCTTCAGCACGCGATCTTCTAACGAATAACCTTTGGTGGAAAGGTCCAGCTTGGTATGTCGCCCTCGCTCCGAATGGCCAAAATGTACGTTTAGAATAATGCGAATCTTGAGACTAAACCGATTCGAGTCAATTTGAACCAATTATCCCCTCCTGAGGATATTTTGGCCTGTTTCTCTGATTTATCCAGGCCCTGAGAGTTTTGGCATATGTGTTCAGATTCTTTCATCGAATACACCCGAAGTTTGGATCGACACAGACGCATTCATCCTTCATTTTGGAACAGGGTGAAATCAACTTTGTGAAAGGTCGTTTTGTCGTCCTCTGCCAGCGTCGTCATTTCCCTGAATATGTGGCGCTGGAGGACAATGCGCAGTTGTCTCGAAAGAGCCTTCTGTTGAATTTGAATCCGTTTATAGATTCTGTTGGATTTATGCGGATGAATGGTAGACTTACGCGTTCCCCTACTCTCACCTATGACGAGAGATTCCCCAAAATTTTACCCTATGATGCCCGGTTTACCAGATTGTACCTGGAGTATATTCACAAGAATACGGTACATGGTGAAAATTCATTAATGTTGAGATTGATGAGATTAGAATTTTGGGTGCCCAGACTGAAGAATCTCGTCAGAACAATCAACCATAATTGCCGTGCATGCGTATTGTTTCGGAAGAAAACTGTCGACCAAATTATGGCCGCTCTTCTCGCTGAGAGAACTACATTGTCTCGCCCGTTTACATGCACTGGAGTCGACTTTGCAGGCCCCTTTGATATTAAGACCTACATTGGTAGAGGTTGCCGTATCACTAAAGGATATGTGCTTGTGTTTGCCTGCTTTGCGACTAGGGCAATTCATTTGGAAGCGACAAATGATATGTCGACTGATTGTTTTATTGCTGCATTTACTCGGTTTTTTCCCGAAGAGGTTGTCCTTCTAAGATGTTTTCTGAAAATGGGACATCTTTTGTAGGAGCTTCTAATGTTCTTGGCAGAGACCAAGCCCGATTTCTTTCTGAAGTGAAGCAAAATCTTATTGCGCTTTATGCCTTCCAATTATTAGAATGGGAATTTATTCCCCCTGGTGCGCCACATATGGGTGGTCTTTGGGAGGCAGGAGTTAAGAGTTTCAAGACACATCTTAAGAAGGTGTCTCACTCTCAGAAGTTCACTTTTGAGGAGTTCAGCACTATGTTAGCCAGAATCGAGGCATGCCTTAATTCAAGGCCCCTTAGTCCTATGAGCGATAATCCGAACGATTTGGCCCCTTTAACCCCGGGACACTTCCTTATATGTTCTGCCCTTCTCTCCCCACCGGAGCCCGACACGACGATTGAGTCGTTAAGTTATGTGAATAGATGGCAGAAACTTAAGATCCTTTCTCACTCTTTCGCCAAAAGGTGGAAAGAGGAATATCTCAAGTGGAAATTTCCGCAAAGAGATTTTGCAGTTGGTGACCTGGTAGTAATCAGGAAAGATAGTTTGCCTCCACCAGAGTGGAAAGTAGGTAGAATCGAAAAGATCTACTTAGGCCCCGACAACAAAGTGCGAGTTGTTGACATCAGGGTTGGAAATTGTACTATTACAAGGCCCGTTGTCAAACTCGTACTACTACCTGTTGATGGACAAAATGAATAACCATTTCTTTTCTTTGTGTGTGTGCTGTCCCATTTTTTATTTTCGTATTTCCAGACATGTCTGGCCCATCACGTCGTCTCACAAATGAACGCCCTGAGGCAGATAAAGGTGCGGTGTAAAATATGTTTGCAGCCTCACGTACTTCGTCTCTGTCCTCGTTTTCGTGCGATGCATTCGGCAAAACGTCGGAGAACAGTGATGAAGCTCGGCTCTTGCTTCAACTGCTTGGCGGAGTCCCATAAACGCTTGAATTGCAAGAGCCGTGAAAGATGTATGGAATGCTGTGGTGAGCACCAAAGGATGCTCCACCCGAGGTTTGTTGGGATGCGTGAAAATCCCCCCAGTGCCGTCGCTAGACGACCCCAGTATTCTAGGAAGGCCACGAAAAAAGCTAAACCTAGGAAGAAAACTCCATGACGAGACACCACCAAACGCGCTCGCTAGATGCTCGTAGCAACACCAATGCAGCCAATAGGATATCGCATCAACCTCGAGCCGCCGGCGAGGTCACAATCCGGTCAACACTTCCACTGTTAGCCCCAACACCGGCAGTGGACCTGCTACGATTGTGATTCACGTCCATTCTGGGTCCCATTGAAGTTGAATTTATTTATTTATGTTTTTGTATTTGTATGTCCATTGAATTGTATATTGAATTCTCGTTTTTTATTGTCCCCTAGCTCCTGCTTGCCCCTATGTTGCAGTCTTGCAAAGGGGGCGGGATGTTCAGGTTGGCACCCTGTTAGTTTTAAGGTACAATGAATTGTAAAATACACCCCTGAAATTTATAACGAAATATGAAAAAATTGAAATGACATATAATTGAACTAAAGGTGCTCACTTACTTACTCTCTCTCTCTCAAATACCCGAAGGTACGAATACCCACGCCAATAAATTGAATTTTAATTTATTCTTTAAAAACCAAAATTTAATTGCGTTTTTATTTGTTTTCCCCCTCACTGATAAATTATTTTAATTAATTCCCCGCCTTTTCACCAACATTTCATTTTATTGTGGACTATATCTTAAATAGTCTATATCGATTTCTTTTTATCAGCACAATTAAAAATGGAATCGGTCTATAAGTTAAATGGATTATTCAGCTAACTATATGTGTGAAATTTATGTCATAATGATGCTAGATAAATTATTTTTGGACTATATGTGAAAATCTCCTATATGTACGATGGATTATAAACGAAAACTACTGTATTGCATTAAAATAGCTATTTTACTTTGTGTAATTTTTTTGAATGTAATGAAAATTTAATTGAAATGAAAAATGAAAATTGGATTTGTAAATCGTCATTTTCACCCCGAAATTTACCTTGTATGATTTTATCGCACGTTAGAGGGTTAATTGAGAGATAATAGAATAGTATTTTATTTTCATATTATTTTTTTCGAAAAGAATGATACATAAATGTATTTTTTAAATATTTTTGGATTCCACTTGGGAAGTATTTGAGTCTAAACAAGCGAAGAAGCATATTCCGCAGGAAACTTGAATGTGTGAGAGTTCAATGATTTTATGGTGGGAAGGAGACCAGCGTTGGGTATTATATTCCATGATAAATAAAGAGTAATGTTACGATTGTTCCTGAAAATAAAACGAAATGGGAAAATAAAATCAGTAATGGGATTATATATGTCTCTTTAGTGAAGGCAAAAATTAAAGAATTAAGTTGCGGCACAAAATAAAATGTAGAAAACACATATTTGTTGGGGATTTCAAAGTAAAAAGTGAATTGTATTACATTATATCTTAGGACCCATACCTCTTTTTATATTCCTCATCTTCCGAATTGGCAGATGAATGAATATAAAACAATATATGGCGATTTGTAGTAATGCTGCCAACATTTTTTGAATTTTGCGGCACTTTTGAGAATCCCCACCACGTCGAAAAAAGTCGTATACGATATCCAAAACTCTTCGCAAAAGTGCCGTCACTATTGAGAAGTTACTACAAAAAAAGTATCGCATGAGTGCAACTATTAGGTGCCTTTTTAGATTTTTAAAAGGGGCGTGACACCGCCCTATTCCACCTTGGATGTAATTCATACTGTACGATCAACACATATACCAAATCTCATATTCATACCTCTGATAGTTCATGAGATATATCCGCCCCAAGTTTGAATGGGCGGTGCCACTTCCAACCATAAACAAGTATAGCCAAGGACTATTATCACGTCAACAGTAGTTATGATTGGGAGGTGCCACGGCCAATCATAACCAAGTATAGGACTATTACTAAATCAACAGTACAACATTGGGAAAGTTTAATGACAATCGGTCCATTACTATGGCACCGCCCACTTTTCCAAAAGACGTGTAGCATATGCCACTCAGTGATAACGTAGCGTTATAATAGTGAAAGAAATTTTAAAATCGGATAAGTAGTTTAATTAATCTCCATTTCTCCGATTTCAGCCCCTTCAAACTATTAGAAAAGTTGCATTTTAAGATAGTTGTAAAAGAATCATTGTTGTTAAGTAAAATAAGATTGTTTAGATGTTTATTAATTTGAATAAAATTTTATAAATTATTCCAGGTATAACATTTATAGGAATAAAAACACATTGAACAATAATGCCATAAAAATGGAATTATGTTAATTTATAAGTTGCAATTCTGCTATATTCGGCTGATGCTCCAGCGTCTATCAGTGATTTTTCTTGATGGACGCAGTGTTTCTGAAAAACTATCACTTTATTCAATTTGGTTAGTCGAAAATTGTTCACCAATATACTTTTTGCAATTTTTAGCGTAATAACTATGTTATTGTTATTTAAATAAATTACAAGTTTATTAAAACTCATCTATTCAATATGATAACTAGTAAGCGAATGCTTGTTTTATTATTTTTCAAGTACAATGTTCTGTTCTTCATTATGTTAGACCATACACACATACATTTAAAACATAGCGGTTCAAACTTGGTTTCTACTTTTAAAGGGTTATTACAATAGCTATTGTATTTATAGAATTGTTATAATTCACAATAATAGTTGTATATGTAACAGCTCTTCCCCCCATGATTTTCAAGGTTGAATATAATCATTGAATCTCTGGGGCTCCTTTCTTATCCTTGCGGACCTTATCAAAGCTTTGTTCGTTATGCGTATCTGGAACACAATTCGATATTAATGGAGGTGACGCTGGTTTTGATGGAGGGCCTTCTTTTGGGTTCGTCGTGCTGACGCTTGTTGTTGCTACAGGTACTGGTCTGACGTTAGTGTGTCCCGGTGCGATTAATCCGGTTGTGACTGATGAGTTGCAAGGTTCCGTTTCTATTGAATTACTTTTTAATATTGCTATGTTCGATGCTCCGTTTGTGGTGTTCCCACTATCTCTCGCCTCTATGCCAAGTCCAATTTTTCGCATCTGGTTGGCATGTCGCTTCCAAATCCTCCCATCGTCTAGTTTTATTTCATAATGCATATCACCAAATTTCTTCAAAATTGTCCCAAATCGCCCTTTTGCCGTTACAGGTAAATTATCCAAAGGTTGCAATTCAATTTCATTGACATCGCCACTCTCTTCATCCACTAAGAAACTGATGTCATCTCCATTGACCCTCTCTTCTGATGATAACCGGGACATTGCATCAGCGTTGCCAGAATTGTTTCACCAAAAACCGCTAGATTTGTCCAAAAAACTAGCCAAAAAATGTTAAAAAATAGCTAGAAAAAAAGCAAATTTTTTTATATCAAAAGTCACATTTTTGATTGAAATTTAACAAACTTAAAGGCTTTATTTCACTTAAAATGCACTTTTAAATGCATTTTAATTGTATTCATTTTATTTCCATTTCTGTGAGACTGTAAGAAAATCTATGTCATATTAGCTCTGTTTGCGTACTCGATACATTTTGCTTACTATCACAAATTTTTACTGGAAGTCCTTCATTTATATTTCCTAGTAAAAACTTTTTTCCCGGTAAACTTGCAATTATCAGCTGGTTAATCATCAAAATATCAATATATTTCGTTTTAACTGAATTAATGATAAATTCCTGAACGTGTACACGTCTCCTAATATTACCCAAGAGAATAACACATTCTAACTGTCTTGCAAGTTTATACTGAATAACTTTTATTCGAAAATTTCCCATACAAACCTATTGTCCAATTTTCGTAAATGTAAATCCATTCCATTAATAAATAGCAGATTTGTTTTGATCCTATCACTACGAATTTTTTATTGATGTTAAAAAAAATAATACCACATTCAAAACTTTATTTCCTTAATTATTTCTATGTTCGGTTCCAAAGATTTTGTACACTAATGATTTTGGTATTGATTCAGAGTCAAATTTGAATATATTCGTTTTTTTTTCAGCTTTTTCTTCATGAGCTATCACAGTGCTTTAAAAACGTGCTAACGACAACTTAAATTTCCAAATTCAGACTCGACTTTAAGTAGAAATTATTCTGGGTATACGTTTTTAAAATAAAATGTTGCAAAACCTCTTCTATTTTTGAACGCTATTTTGGTTTGTGGTCAAGATACAAAAACTCCACAAATTTAAAGACTACACACAGAGAAGGAATATGATCACCTCAAACATGTTTCAAGAGCAAAATGTTATTTTTGTATGGTGACCATGTAACATGTTTGTCACTAAAATGTTATTTTATCGTCAAATATAAACTGCTTGCCGAAATCAGATACATGATTTCCGAGAAAATAACATGGTTGCGAAAACCATGTTCGTATTTTAAAGACATGAAATCTTTGGCCTCATGACAATATTTTTTCAGTGTACAAAGCAATTCACATCTACTATTTTAATTTAGTAATATCATAATAACTTTAGAATACGTATTATAGGATAAAAAGGATAAACGAGTCAAATGCTATTATTCCTAATAATTTACTGACAGTTTATATAAGGAATTTGTATGGTAATAATAGATTTAACTTTTATGGTAGATTTACGATAACTTTTATGAATACGAGGGAAAAAACTTTACAACAAGGTGTATTTGCTGCAAAAATGCCCGCATAATGGCTGGAATAATTATTAAGGCTTCAATTGAGGTTTTATATATGAGGAAAACCTTATTCTGGCAGCAAGACTTAGATAAAAACGAAGTTTTATCCATATTTCAATAGGAACATGTCGAAAATAAAAAAGCCAAAAATAGCTAAAAGGGTCATGAAAAAAGCCAGAAAAAAGGCTAAAAGCTAAATGCATTTTTCCCCGCTAAACGTCTTCAAAAAAAGCCAAATCTAGCGGGGAAAAAAGCTAAATTGGCAACGTTGATCAGCATTTGCATTATCCTTAGACTTTTTAAATTTTATCTCAAATGACTCTAACAATATCGCGTAATTCTGCATTCTAGATGTAGAAAATTGAGGTAAACCCTTATGTAGAGAAAATATTTGTGCAATGGGCTTATTATCCGTCACAAGTGTGAACTTACATCCAAATAAATATTGGTAGAAACGTTTTACACCAAATATAATTGCCAGTGCTTCCTTATCAATTTGGCTGTATTTTTGTTAGTGTTTGTGAAGCAAACTGGATTGGCCTTTCATCTCCGTTCGGCAACATATGACTAAGGACAGCCCCAACACCAACTGGGCTGGCATCGACGGCCAAAATAAGGGGTCGCCTTGAGTCAAAATGAGTAAGCACCACATCTGATTGCACACTCTTTCCCCCAACCTGAGCACAAGATTGTGCTCAGGTTGCGAATAAATCACCCGTAGTAGTTGATCAAACCCGTTAATGCTCGCACTTCATCTTTGTTGTTAGGGGGTTTTAATATTTTGTATTGCATCTATTTTACTACGCATTTTATGTATTCCATCTTTATCACTTAAAAATCCACAGTACGTAATGGAATTTTTCATAAATTCGGATTTGTCAAGATTCACTCTCATGTTGTGAGCATCTAATCGCTTAAACACCTCTTCTAATCTGCGTAGATGCTCATCATCCGTTTCCGCGGTTATTTTGATGTCATCTAGGAATACTGTCACACCGGGAATATCCACTAAAATTTGCTCCATAAACCTTTGTCAAATCGCGGGCGCGCTTGCTATACCGAACATCAGTCTTGATACAGCCCCTTATGGGTATTTAAAGTTAACAACTTACGGTCTTCAGGGTGAACCTCTAATTGTAAATATGCGCGAGATAAATCAATTTTCGTAAATTTCTCCCCTCCAGCTATTGCCGCGAACAGTTCATCGGTTGTAGGCAGGGGATGTCCATCCACTAGTATGGCCGGATTGACGGTAATTTTATAATTTCCACACATTCTTACCGAGTTGTTCCTCTTCTTAACAACAACCACCGGTGTCGCCCATTCACTATAATCCACTTTTTCTTGAATACCCTCGTCCACTTGCTGCTGAATTTCTTTATCGACGGCATTCATTAAAGCAAACGGAACTCTTCGAGCTTCACAAAATTTCGGTTTGACGTTGTCTTTTATGTGTATTCTTGCTTGAACGGCACTGTTTTACCTATGGAGCTTCCAAATAATTGTGGATATCTGGCAATAACATTTCTTAATTGATCTTCCGTTTCAGATGTTTCTATTACAAGAACTTCTTCCCTGTCATTATGTAGTTGTTTATTGTATTATGTGTCCCAATTAAATGGTAAAGCTCGCATCCAATCTCTTCCCAACAGTGCCAAACGGCGTCCACGTACCAAAAACAACTTTAATTTGTGTTTCTTTCTAGCCGCTTTAACCTCAACCCACGTGTAACCGACAGAATCCACTTGTTGGTTACAGTAACTATACAGCCTTGTATTTGTGTTAAATAAGTTAACGTTCCCCAGGACTTTTTGTCCCTTTGCGTTACAGAAACTACATATGGATTCATTGTGCTTACATTGATACGCCAAGTGCAATGCATTCCCACATCTGTAGCATTTCTTCTGTCCGCGTTTATCCGCATCGTCTTTTTGCTTTTCTTTTTTACCTCTGCTTGTCCGCATGACATTTACGGTGTTATTTTTATTATTCATTTCCAATCCACCCCTTTCTGCTATTTCAGCAGCTTCAGCAATATTTACTGCTTTTTCTAGGGTCAGATTGTCCTGTTCCAGAAGACGACTTTGTACCACTTGATTATTTAATCCAAATATAAACTGGTTGCGTAATGCCTTGTCCAAATAACCTTCAAAAGAACATGCTGTCGCCATCCTTTTTAATGCTATCAGGTACTTCGCACACGATTCTCCCTCTTCTTGTTTCCGTAAGTGGAAACGATAGCACTCAAGGACTTCATTGGGTTTCGGTTGGAAGTGTTTTTCGAGCACCGTGATCACCTCGTTATACGACTATGTCTCTGGAGCCTCCGGTAACATTCGATCACAAAGTATGTTACACACTTTAGCCCCCATAAAATGGAGCAAATAACACAACTTTTTCGAATTATCACATTCCATAAGTTTTAATGTGGTTTCCAATCGTTGCACCCATCTTGTCCAATTCATCAATTTCGGGTCAAATGCATCCAAAGCACATTGTATTCCACCAGACTCCATATTTTTGGCTAAATCTCCATTATTTTTTCTCCTCGTCGCCACTATTAAAACCCATCTATTCAATATGATAACTAGTAAGCGAATGCTTGTTTTATCATTTTTCAAGTACAATGTTCTGTTCTTCATTAGACCATACACACATACATTTAAAACATAGCGGTTCAAACTTGGTTTCTACTTTTAAAGGGTTATTACAATAGCTATTGTATTTATAGAATTGTTATAATTCACAATAATAGTTGTATATGTAACAAGTTAGTTGCGCTTGGTGTTTCAAATAATATAAAATGGTTCTTGTAACAATACCTTTATGTACATTTCATACTGTTTTAAACGCTTTCCCCATCGCAGGCGATTGTTGTAGTGTCAAGGCCTGCCCAATAAACACAGGATGATTTCAACATAAATGCAACTTGACTTGAAACAGCTCATCCTCAATACTTCTTCAAATTGTCTGCGAATTACTTCCAATTTGCCAAAATGTTGACGAAATCTTTGAAAAGGTGTTGAATATGAGAAAACTTTGACAAAACACTACACTAAAATGCAACGAACAACCATGTGGTTTTCAATACTTATTTGTGCAACGAAGTTCGTGGTCAATTGGAAGAAATAAAAAAACTGGAAAATTTTAGACAAATAACTGAATTTACTCCAAATAGTTTATAATAATAGGTAAGTGAAAATAAAAAATGAAGTAAAACTTTATGGAAGTCACATATGTATGCTGAAAGTCCCCGGTCTGACACATAGATGGCGTCGCTAGTATTAAATGCAGATTACTTTTATATAGTACCAACCTTCAAATGATTCGTGTCAAAATTTGACGTCTGTAAGTCAATTAGTTTGTGAGATAGAGCGTCTTTTGTGAAGCAACTTGTGTTATTGCGAAAAAATGGAAAACAAGGAATTTCGTGTTTTGATAAAATACTGTTTTCTGAAGGGAAAAAATACGGTGGAAGCAAAAACTTGGCTTGATAATGAGTTTCCGGACTCTGCCCCAGGGAAATCAACAATAATTTATTGGTATGCAAAATTCAAGCGTAGTGAAATGAGCACGGAGGACAGTGAACGCAGTGGACGCCCGAAAGAGGTGGTTACTGACGAAAACATCAAAAAAATCCACAAAATGATTTTGAATGACCGTACAATGAAGTTGATCGAGATAGCAGAGACCTTAATGATATCAAAGGAATACAGAGCACTCAGCCGACTGTCGATTGGACTCAGGAGTGTAGTGATGGAGCCATGTTTCATCCATTGTCACATATCGACGGAAAAACTCGGGTGTATTACGAGTTAACAGCTGCAAACACCGCTCAGAATCACGTTGTTGTTTTTGGTCAAATGTGAGCTCGCGCGGCACCCATTTTGCACAGAGCTTCCGCATATCCAAATATTGATGAATGATATGACCAACACGTTCCTTTGATATCTTTAAGAACTCTGCTATCTCGATCAACTTTTACGGTCATTCAAAATAATTTGGTGAATTTTTTTGATGTTTTCGTCGGTAACCACCTCTTTCCGGCGTCCACTGCGTTCACCGTCCTCCGTGCTCATTTCACCACGCTTGAATTTTGCATACCGATCAATTATTGTTGATTTCCCTGGGGCAGAGTCCGGAAACTCATTATCAAGCCAAGTTTTTGCTTCCACCGTATTTTTCCCTTCAGAAAACAGTATTTTATCAAAACAGGAAATTCCTTTTTCCATTTTTTTCACAATAACACAAGTTGCTTCACAAAAGACGCTCTATCTCACAAACTAATTGACTTACAGACGAATTTCAACCTTAACTTCATAATTCTCGCCCATTTCTTTTGCATTTATGTTTTTTATTTTACTCCGCTCTTCATCATTATCACTTATTATTATGGCACCCCGACTCCCGCTTTCTAAACTTGTTATTTTTAGGTCAGCTGGATCAACCTTTTTGTTCAGTTCCTCTTTCGTCTTATGTGTTTTTTATTTTTCCCTTAGTTTGACTGTTACCGGCACTTGTTTCTTGAGATCTGGCAACGCTTTTTGGTTTGACATTTCCACTAACACTTGGCTTTACTCTCTCACTAGTTTCTTCTAACGCTTTTTTAACATCGTATACAGCTTTGTTATTATCATGCAAAACTTCCATAATCTCCTTTGTGTTAGTTTCACTATTTGCCACTGAACCATATATTTTTTTAAGTTCTCTCACATTGCTCTCCCACATTTCGTTTTTATTAGTTTTTGCAGTCTCTCATCATACCGACATTCAATAGATTCCAGTAACTGTTTGATTTCATCTTCGTTTTGTTTTAGTAACACTTCGAATTCATATTTATATTCCATTAACTTATTGGACACAATCATCACACATGAAACGCAAAAAATTGTTAGATTCAAGTATCTTCACGGAGTATTGGTCAAACTTTTATACAGACATCTGAGCAATGTATGCCGGATTCACTGCGTATACTGCCTTTACATGTATTGCATTGGGGGGTCAAAACACTTTGTAACTTTTATAGATGATAAATCGAGGCGGATTTTCGTCTATTTTATAAAGTCAAAGACGAACGTATTTGAGAAATTCAAAACATTGAAGGCAAATGTAGAACGGCAAACTGGTGGCAAGGTAAAGGTGATTCGTACAGATAACGGTACCGAATATGTGAATTCCACTTTTAATTCATATTTAGAAAAGGAAGGTATTTCCAGACAATTGACTGTTCCGCACACTCCTCAACAAAACGGTGTTGCGGAACGAGCCACTCGCACTCTCGTCGAGATGGCCAGGTACATGATGGTCTTTGCTAATTCTACACCAAATTTGTGGGCGGAGGCTTTAAACCCAGCGGGTTACATCCGAAATAGGTGCCCGACTAAACAACTTGTCGATAAAACTCCATATGAAGCTTGGGATGGTAGAAAGCCTAGCGTGCAACATTTTTAAACATTCGGCTCAGTTGCTGTTGCTCTAGAGAAATAGAAAAGAAAATCGAAATTTGATCCCAAGGGTAATCAGTTTATAATAGTTGGATATTCTACAACGGCGAAGGCATATAGACTCTATGATGTGATCAATAAAAGAATCGTTGAACACCGAGATGTGATTTTTGACGAATCTTCTACTGGAATTACAAATGACCATGAAGCAGAGGCCCGAACCCCGTCTAACGAAGTTTTAACTTTATTCTTTAAAGATTTTGAAGAAAATTGATTGAATGCTGGTTCCACAGAAACTCCAGATTAGTTCTGACAATGAAGTGTGTGACTTGGAGGGGTTCGAAGATGCCGCGGCAGAAGAAAATACCGAGGCCAGCATAGAAGTAGAACCACCAAACGCAAATAGGCAGGAAAGACCTAGACGAACAAAAAGTGGTCGCAACGATTGGGGAAGATATCCCACAGACGATTGATGAAATACTCTCCAGTAGCAGCAAGAAGCATTGACTAAAAGCAATGAACATGGAATACAGAGCTCTTTGCAATAATAATACTTGGACACTGGTGGACTTGCCAGCTGGTAAAAATATCATGCAAGTGGGTTTACACTCTGAATCGAGATGCAAATGGCAACATTGAAAGGTATAAGGCAAGACTAGTGGATGTAACCAACGCATGGGCGTAGATTTTAATGAGACATTTTCGCCGGTTGTTCGATATTCTACGGTTCGTTTCTTCTATCTATAGCGGTTAAAGAAAAAATGTACCTGCACCAGATTGATGTGAGTACTGCCAACTTTTATAGTAATCTTTCTGATTAAATTTATATGCAGCAGCCACCTAGTTTCGAGAATAAAGAATTTCCTGAAAAAGTACTGAGACTCCATAAAGCAATTTATGGATTGAAACAAAGTGGCCGCAAATTGAACATTAAACTGGATGAGACACTACGCTTAATGAAATTTAAACCATATGTCGACGATATCATAATCGGTCGACGACATCATAATCGGTTGTAAAGAAAAGTCAGTTGTTCTGAGCATAATAGATGATATAGCTGGAGTTTTTGAAGTGACAAATAAGAGTCAATTCAAATACTCTAATGTTACCTTACTCGGTGAAGGAGAAGTTGATACATGCATTAGTTATGCCCCACTTACTTTATTGTATTGAGGTTTATACCAGTACAACGGAGGAGAACTTGAGGAAGGTGAAAGTAGCAGTGAATAGAGTAGTACGTTATCTATATTCGCTTGGACGGTTCGATCATGTCTCGGACTGTGTTCGACGCTTCTTATGGTGTTCCTTCTCAGACTTTGTTGATTTAAGATCGATGTTGTTATTTTACAAGATTTTTAAGACACAAACTCCTCTTTTTCTTGTCAACTTGTTTGCTTTTGGACGCTCTCGTCGTAATCGATTGATTATTCCAACTGCCAGTCGATACATGAATGAATCATTTCATGTGAGAATTGGTAGACTGTATAATACTCTGCCGAATACATTGAAACATTTTGATATATCCTACAACACCTACTGAAAGAACCTTCTTCAATATTTTACATCAGCTTGATGATTAAAAATAAATATAATTAACTTAAAGATAATGCAAACATTGTTTAATGAGTAGTCTCCTGACTCGCGAATAAAACATATATTTTAATTTCAGTGGGATCCAAAAACATTATCAAATTTCATACATGCGACCATATAATAATGCAAACAAAAAGAAAAAACAAAACAAAAAAATATGTATACATAACGTTATTGATATAAGATTGCTGGTTCAATTTTTCATATAAGATTGTTGTTTTTTACTAATTGATGCTTTATATTTTCATATAATATTGTAATTGTACTCTAACGGAGTAGTACATTGTAATTCGTTAAATTGGCCCTTTAAAGGCTTTGAATTGCTTGAATAAATGGAAAAAAATACTTTCTAGGAATGGAAGCGGAACGTGAGTCAAAGTCAATACATTCGAGAAACATTAAAGGCATATGGCATGAGCTCATGTAAACCATTAAAGTTTCCACTGGAAGCAGGATATCAGGTTGATGAGAGCAGTGAGAAAGTGGATCCGAAGGAATACCAGTTCCTCGTAGGTACTCTGATGTAGAGGTGTGCGCGTGACCCGAAATACTCGTGACACGCGTGATTCACGCGTGAATAACGTGAATTGTGAACAAAATCCAAAGCAACTCTCGTGAATGTGCGTGAATGGGACTAAAATAAATATGTCGTGCGTGAGAAATAAAATGTCTACAAAATCACGCTCACGAAAAAAATCAAGATTTAATTCATACTCGTATGTTAACTGAAATTAATATAGCTCTCAAACTATAATCTATTTTTGAATTTTGTTACCTTTGCTCATTTCCGCTTGGAAAATGTCGTGAGTCTTGTGAATTTATCGTGAATCACGAGAAATGTCGTGAATCGTGCGTTAGCGTGAGTCTTTAAAAGTAGTTCGTTCGTGAGCGTGCGTGAGTACTGGCTTTCATTTCGTGAATGTGCGGAAGTGGGATTGGCTACCACACGATTCGTGCGTGAATAAACACTTTGCTTCGTGAATGTGAGTGAAATTTCAGTCACGCGCACACCTCTACTCTCATGTACCTTGCGATTTCCACACGACCCGATATTCTACACTCGGTATCAAAATTTGCTCAAAGGAACTCTGACCCTCGGCAGAAACACAGAATAAGGCTTTTGCACATCTTGAGGTACCTATCCACACCCATAGATTTCAAGGTAATTTTTGACGATGATGGACGTTGACGCTGACTGGGGTGGAAACTCCGCTGACAGGAAATATTACACGGGATATGTATTTTTCCATGGCAATTCTCCCATAACGTGGGACTCTAGGAAGCAGAAATCAGTCGCTTTGAGCAGCACAGAAGCCGAGTATATGGCGGTTTCTGAGGCTGCAAAGGAAGCTGTTTACTTGAAACGACTTTTGATAGAATTGCATCTCCCGAATGATGCAACGGTTATAATTTATGTCGACAACCAAGCAGCCCAAAAATTGGCTGAAATCCCAGTGTTTCACAAGAAGTCCAAACATATTAATATAAAATACCATCATATTCGTGATATTTAACCTAACCTAACCTAATATATGAATAACATCCGAATTGACCGCGGATGTGATGACGAAGAACTTGCATTCTGTTAAGCATTACAACTTCTTGGAAGTTTTGAACCTTAAACGAATTACTCCTAGTTGAGGAGGAGTGATAAATATAGTTGGCAACTCTGTGCTATCCAACAACTATGTTGTTACTTTTTTTTTTTTTTTGTTTTTCTTTATTTTCTCATTCTCTTTGTAAAACTCGACCTGTAAAGATCACTAAATTGAAGCTGAATTATTTCTTTGAATAAAAACTGTACAAATTATTAAAGTTGAGAGAATAGTTTTTATCAAAAGCCACAATACGAAAAAAGGGGGACAAAAACCGAAAATTGTGCATTGGCTATAAACAGCAGTAGTTAGACCTATAATGCTATATGGTGTTGTAGTCTGGTGGCCGGCACTTCAGCAGCCGACAAATTTAGACAAAGTTCAGCGTATGGCGTGCTTGTGTATATCAGGCGCATTCAGCAAAACAGGAACAAATTCCCTTAATGTCATACTGCATCTATTACCTTTGGACATTTGACCAAACAGTCAGCTGCAACAACGGCTATGCGGTTCGCTGTGGTCGGAAAAGGTACGGCCACAGTTCGGTCCTCAAAATAATGGCAGATGTGCCTAACGTAGTGGATTACACTTTGGCGAGACCACTTTTCCACAAAAAGTTTGAAACTCTAATTCCCAACAGCGAGGCGTGGTGCACACAGGCCCCGAGGACTAAACGATAAATAGATTTCTACACTGAAGGCTCCAAATTGAATGGGCAAGTGGGTATCGGAATATATTCTAAATATCTGAACTTCGAATAGATTACCTAATCACTGTAGTGCTTTTCAGTCTGAAATATTAGCAATAAGAGAGGTGGCGAATAGGCTGAGAAGTAATGTTCCAAAAATGTTGGCATTAATATATACTCAGACAGTCAACCTGCAATAACATCCTTGAACTCTGTGTTCCTTAACTCGAAAACGGCCATCAACTGCCGCAAATCTCTCAATGAGATGGCTGATCAGCACAATATGCACCTAGGTTAGGTTAGGTTAAAGTGGCAGCCCGATTAAGATTCAGGCTCACTTAGACTATTCAGTCCATTGTGATACCACATTAACTAAAAGTACCTATTACATATGGGCACTACTATTACATATATGCACCTAATATGGGTGCCTGGCCATAGGAACATTCCGAGGAACTGCGAAGCGGATGAGTTAGCACGGCTAGGGACTACCTTACATATTCCAGGATATCTAGAATCTGTTGGTATGCCTCTGGCTACCAGCAAGCTCTTAATGCGTGAGAAGGCTGTCATGATGGCAAATGTTTTTGTTTTTTTTTTTCGAACGGTCCCATCGCCCACTTTCCCGCCCCTTCAGAGCTCTATTACACTAAAACATTTAAAACAAATAAAAATATCAACTTAGGAGCTATCCTAACATAATTAAAACAATTGATCATTAATACGATAGATCACATTATTCAGTCGAGTCCGATAGATCTCTAGAATGCTAAGTCGTATTTCAATAAAACGATTGAGCTAGTTAAACTTAGCAAACAAATTTATTGTATTAAGTTCAATTTAAAACGACGATACAATATGATGTTGACCGAAGAAGTGACTCTAAAAAACTGATGATGAGAATAAGGATACAACAAGTAAAAGAGATAATTACAGCGTTGTATAACAAAGTAGTAGTTATAAAGGTAAAATCTAATGCAACTATAGTACATGAAAATCAATTTGAAATAAAATAAATGAAATTATTAATATGTTCATCAACATCCCTGGTCACCTTGAAGCACTGTTTCAGCAAAGAGTCAATCGCACAATCTTGGAAATTGGACGTGTCATCTCACCATGGGCAGTCTTCAGTTTAACAACTCGGATTAGACCATCTTTACCAGGGAATGTGGCAACAACTCGCCCTTTGATCCATGTGGCTGGAGGTATGTTGTCTTCCTTTACCAGAACGATATTATCAATTTCAACGTTAGATTGCTCGGTTGTCCACTTTGGACGTTGTTGGAATGAAGTAATATACTCTTGGCTCCATCGCTTCCAAAAGCCTTGGTACATTGATTGGATGTATTGCTAGTAGTCAAGCCGATTGATGTTGATACTAGTCAAATCTACATCTGGCGTCATTGTAGTTGGTCTCCCAATCAGAAAATGTGATGGAGATAGATATTCAGTCTGTGTATCAGAGCAAAATCCCAGAGGGCGGGAATTGACTACGGCCTCGATTTGTGCAAGTAGCGTTCGCATTTGTTCACAGGTTAAAACAGTGTCGCCAATGACACGCTTCAAGTGCAGTTTTACGGATCGCACTGCAGATTCCCAGATACCGCCCCAATGGGGTGAGTATGGCGGTATGAAATTCCATTTGATGCCTTCTTTCGCAAGTGATTGTAGAACAACAGAATTATGTTCATCAGAGAATAAATGCCGGAACATTTCGTTCAATTTTTGTATGGCCCCGATGAAGGTTTTGCCATTATCGCTGTAGATGTTGGAGCATTTTCCACGAAGTGAAACTGATCTGAGCAATACTAAGGCAAACAATTCGTGCAGAAATAATTTCTTCAAATGTCAAATAATCTGATTTTGGCTTGTTTTTAGACCTCAGAATTTTAATAAATCGGAGTATATATGCAACTATGCGAATTAGTTTGCTCCATGAAGATATTTTCTTGTAATGGATGGGGCAACAGACTTAGTGCTTGTCATCAAGGCGACAGAACAATTTTTAATTTCGCTTTGAAATTCTGGATCGTGGTGAGAAAAATTCAAAGACAGATCTTGTTGCTCAAACATACGTGGATCATATAACCAGATAGGCCCCTTCCACCATAACTCTAAATCAAGAAGCTGCACAGCCAGCAAACCCCGTGAAGCGCAATCAGCTGGGTTTTCCCGTGAACCAATATGTCTCCAAATATTTCGAGGTAACGTATTCAAAATCTCTGAAGTGCGATTAGCAACAAATGTTTTCAATCGAATTGGTTCCATTAACAACCACGATAAATCGATGGATAAGTCGCACCATGCAGAGTATTTTATTCTTCTAGGTGACAAAGTTTCCGAAATAGTTTTCATCAGGAGGAGCAGCGCTCCGCACAATTCCAATCGTGGCAGCGATATCTGCTTCAGAGGCACAACACGGGGTTTCGAAGCAATGATTTTGACCGTAATGTGTCCGTCTTCATTTATGGATCGGCAATAAACGACAGCTGAATATGCCCTTATTGATTCATCGCAAAATCTCATAAGATGAATTTCATCAGTGTTCGGGACATACCTTTCCAATTGCAGATCATTAAGCGTACATAGGTCATCTCTATATTTCAACCACATTCGAGCGATGACCTCAGGCAATGGATCGTCCCAACCAACATTTATTAGCCACAACTGCTGGAAAATAATCTTGGATTTCACGATGACAGGTGATACAAGTCCAAGAGGATCAAAAATTGACGAAACATCAGATAAAATCCTTCTCTTTGTTGCTGATAGGGATTCACTCTTCTTCACCCTATAGCTTATTACGTCATCGCACGGGTTCCAATGGATGCCTAAAACTTTTGATGAAATTCCAACATCACGATCCAAAAAATTCAATTCATCTTGATGATTTGTAAAATTGCTAGAATTTGACACCCATTTACTTAATTCTAGGCCCGCCAAACAATTCCATAAGCTCATTTCGCTTCCTCTCAAGTTCAAGTTCTGTTGATGCACCCGTTACAACGTCGACATAAAAATCGTCCAATAAAATCTGGGACGCAATTGGATGAGATTTTTGGTAATCCTTAGCTAGCGGCTCAAGGACACGAACTGACAGAAATGGCGCTGGAGACGTTCCGTATGTAACCGTACAAAGTTGGAAATGTTTAATAGGTTGGTCAGGTTCTTCTCGCCACAATATTCGTTGGTAATTTCTATGGTGTTCTGCTATCCAAATTTGTCGAAACATTTGTGTTATATCTGCCGAAAAAACATATTCGAAAAGTCGGAAGCGTAGACAAACAGCAAATAAATTTCTTTGTATAGGCGCTCCAATGTATATTTTACTGTTGAGAGAAACTCCCCGAGCATCCTCAAATGAACCATCAAATACAACCCGTAATTTCTTTCCAATGATGGGGTGATGAGACAAATAGAAAAGTCTGTCATCCTGCACATCTATTTCAGATTGATCAATTTCACGCATATGACCCAAGCTGTAGCACTCTCTCATAAATTCAATATACTGTTGTTTCAAAATAGGATTTTTGGAAAGATGTTTCGATGTACCATGAAAACGAAGTAATGCTTGGTCACAGGTATTTGCAAAGGTAGGATTTTCTTCCACAAATGGAAGCTCCACAATATATTTGCCATCGCAATGGCGTTGATGAGTATTTTGAAAATGAGTTTCAACAATGACAGATTTTTGATCAGGTTTTATTTCAAAATTGGAATCTTCTATTTTCCAAAAGGGTCGTAAAGATCTGTCAATGTTCAATGTCGTAAGCATAGATGATGTGTATTTGGTATCCACATTCAATAAAGCAGTTGTTACGACCCAACCAAAAATAGATGAAACGGCAAGAACATTTCCTTGGTTATCACGAATCTTGTTCATAGTGAAAACAACCCAAACATAGCCAGAACCAAGCAGAACCCAGCAAAAAAGCGTCGCCAAAAAAGTAATGAAAATGTTCTGTTTGGATCCGGAAGTGGTGTAAAATTGACGCAGAAGCGATGAATTTAACATGGGCTTGTCATAGGACAGAAGTCCTCCATTTCAACAGCCGGTGCACTGAATTTGTATCACTTCGTTAGGTGTGATCCGAATTCAAAATTTTGGATGTAAATTAAAAAATTCTGTGATATTTTGTCAAATAAATAATTTTTTATAATTTTTAGTGGATTGTAACGCTTGTTTGAAACGTTTGACCTCAAATATTTTTAAAAATTCACATTATTTTTAGATTTGATTTAGCATTTTTTTTCGACAAAATTTAAATGATTTGTACCATTTTACGAATCCTTACTCTGTTTTTAACCTATTTGAAACAAAAACGTTAAAATTACCCATTACAAGTATGAAAAAACCAAGTTATACAAAATTGAATTAAAAGAACTTCCTGGGTAGTTTAAATAAAGAACATCATTGAGAGTGCATCTTTTGTAATTGCTTTTAAAGTTGTGCCTTTGGAAGAACATTCAAAATTTTTTGCTGGGAATATCTATACCCGAAGGCGTGTTAAATATAGCGTCTGCTAGGACGACATTTTCAAACTTCTCAAGAATCGATGGATCCAATAAGGTTCTCGGTAACAATGATGTTATTTAACCCAACACATTAACTTGAGCGTCTATAGATCTATTTGTAACTATTGACTTAATATGTATAAACCCGTGTCCGTTTGTAGACTCGGCTGAAGATATTCCCGATAGAGCGATATTCGAATGCTGGCGAGATACTCCCAGCCGTTTTATGAAACTCTCAGTTATATAAGACAACTCCGATGCGGTGTCAAGAAGTATACGACAAGGCAGAAAATTACCATTACGTGCTCTAACATTTACTATAGCTGTAGGTAAAACATTGCAGTGGTTCGAATTGTTTGCGTTCGAAGTATACGATTCAGCAATAGTATTTAAAGAAACAGGATTGGAATTAACCAAATCATTAGCTGTCGAATCCAAAGGTGAGGTACTTGTTGATTCAGAAGATAAAGGTGGTAAAAAATAAACCAAAGAATGATGTTTGTGACCACAATCTCTACAACGATGAGACGATTTGCATCCACTTGCACTATGACCTCTTCCAAGACAGTTGAAACATAGGCGCTTCTCTTTTACAAATGATCTGCGTTGAGCACTAGATTGCGATAAAAATTGTGAACATTTATAAAGCGCATGCTCGCTAGAATTGCATTTGATACAAAGTTTAGAATTATCGATGGAAACCATTGACGTTGTATGTTGTTTAGCAGCTGACTTGCTGATAGCTTTTCTACCTAACCCAAGCTCTTCGCAACGCTGATCCAAAACTTTTAAGAATTCTACAATCGACGGTTTTTTTGAATCTCGGCTGTGTTCGGCCCATTTTTTGCGACAATCGGAATCTAATTTGCTGTTCAATATGTATATCAACCAGGGGTCAAGTTCAGAATTTTCAATTGCCTCAAGTCCTCTAACAACCTCGTTAGCAATGCCAGATATTTTCCGTAAACCAACAGCGGCGTTATCGACTTTATAGTCTCGATATAGGAATTTACAATATGACGTGGCCTATGGTAGCGTTCCTTTAGTCTGTCCCAAGCTGACTGATATGAAGTTTCGGAAATCTGTATGTGCCTTATAGCTTTAGCGGCATCATTCCTCAACAAGGAATTTAAATAGTAATACTTCTGTATATTCGACAAATCAGGTCTTGAATCGGCCGCACTAACAAACAAATCCTTAAAAACAGGCCAAGCGTCATAATTTCCGGTTCGATTTTATTTCTTGGTAAGTCACTGCGTTGCTCTTGATATTGAGGAGTTGGACTCGATTTTTCCGTTTGAGTATCTACGACTCGTAGTGGTGTTCTAAACTCTCCCAGTTTACTCTTGATCATAACATATTTATCCTCAAGTAGACTAAATTCTTGTTCTGGATCCACAAAACCCTCAACATTGGCAAATGACATTAATCTTGTTACTCCTTCCTCATATTTCGTCAAAACGTAATTTAATCTACAAATACGAGTAATACGAAGAGCCAAGTCTTCTGGAGGATTCTGAGTAAATATCTCAGCTCGAAGAATAGAATTCTTGAGAATCGAACAAGATTTAGTAATTGCCAACATTTGACAACATCTGACAAGACAAAGATGTACTCACAGTAACAACAGCAAAATATCATATAATGTAGTGCAATGGTATGGTGTGGTAACAGCAAAACGATGGACAAAGCAACATAAAAAAGAGTTTCCAGGTTTCTAGTCTCTTCCAGTTCTTGTACGCGCACAACAATAATAAAAGTACGATTTGTTTCCAGTGAAACAAGATAGAATGGCACAACGGCTCAACAACACCGACCACGCACACAACAGCCAACCAATCCCACGGCGGCGGGTTCTGTGTACCGGATTGACCCGATGGACCCTATCCATTGGCCAGCGGCTGCCACATCAGTGTACGTGTTGTTTCGTCCGTCTTTTTGTGTTGGAGAAGGTGCATCCCGGGGAGCCTTCTCCGTTTGCTGTTGGTCCGAGCCGGGATAGAGGAGAACCCCGGACCATGGTATTGTTCAGTCTGCCGAAACCTGATCCACCACCGTTCGGTTTCGGTCAGGTGTAAACCAGTGCTTGGAGTGGGTGCATTACCGGAACTGCTCCGGCTTAACATCGTTGCGGAAGTATAGTCATACTGACTACGTGGCAGGATGCTGTGCCAGCGATAGCAGCAATGGGTCGTCTGACTATGCGACGACAACCCCCCCCCCTCCAGCAAAAGAAAGCCAACTGGGAAGGCTTCAGAGAATACACCAATCGCCGCTTCAGTGAGCTCCCGTCCCCCTCTCATTTTCATGTTGCCCAGAGGGCATTCCGGGACATCATCAACGCAGCAGCCGCTAGCTTCATACCCGCTGGTCGAATTGCCCAAGTGAGGCCCAACTTCACAGCCGAAGCGGCGGGGCTCGCAGACGAGCGTGATGAACGCCGTCGTGCTAACCCTGCTGATCCTAGACTCAGAGAGCTAAATCTAGATATTAGTAAGATAGTCGACGAGCACAAGAGGAACACTTGGTTAGTTAGAGCACCTGAAGAAATGTAACTGCACAGGAACTGGTAAATTGTGGTCAACAGTGAGAGCCCTCTCGAACCCCGCTACAAGGGATGATGAGATTTCAGTCACCTTTGGCGACGTGACTGTGCCTGATCGGAAGAGATGCGCCAAATACTTCAACCGACAGTTTGTCGAGCATCCCGAGAGTGATAGAGCGAAAAGGAGAGCCACTCGTCGCATACGTGGTCTCCGAGCCGACGACACACCACAATTTACCGCAGCCGAAGTTACCAATGTCATCAACAGCGCGAACTGGTAAATTGTGGTCAACAGTGAGAGCCCTCTCGAACCCCGCTACAAGGGATGATGAGATTTCAGTCACCTTTGGCGACGTGACTGTGCCTGATCCGAAGAGATGCGCCAAATACTTCAACCGACAGTTTGTCGAGCATCCCGAGAGTGATAGAGCGAAAAGGAGAGCCACTCGTCGCATACGTGGTCTCCGAGCCGACGACACACCACAATTTACCGCAGCCGAAGTTACCAATGTCATCAACAGCGCGAAACCATCTAAGGCGCTGGGCCCCGACGGAATTTCAATGCTAATGCTGAAGCATCTGGGAATACTGGGAGTTGAGTACCTGAACAGACTCCTCAATTTGTCCTTGGAATCACTCATTATACCCGATGTCTGGAGTAAAGGTGAATCGTACAGACCGATATCCCTTCTCCCGCCAGTAGCCAAGACAATTGAGGCACTACTCCTCCCCAGCCTTGTGGAGAATTTTCCAGCTACCCACCATCAACATGGATTCCGTAAGGTACACAGTACGACGACAGCCTTACATGCCATTTCGACACATATCAATAGGGGACTTAATCAGCCCAAGCCGTGTCATAGGACGGTCCTCGTGGCGCTTGACCTATCGAAAGCGTTCGATACGGTCAACCATGCCCCATTATTTGAGGACATCGAGAATACGTCCCTACCGGCAGGAACAAAGCGTTAGGTTCTGAATTATATGTGTGGACGCCAGTCGTACGTGGAATTCAGGGACAAGAAGTCAAAACCCCGTAGAGTTAAACAGGGAGTTCCCCAGGGCGGGGTGATATCTCCGGCACTGTTTAACCTCTACCTGTCCTCGATTCCACGGACGATCGATTAAATATCTACCTCGCTGATCTTACCAGTTATTTCACTGCAAGAAATTTGAGGATATCTCCCACCAAATCCTCAGCCACACTTTTCACTGCATGGACGGCGGAAGTACACAGGCAGTTGAATGTCAGAGTCGATGGCGAAACAATTCTGACAATAAATTACCCCAAGATTCTCGGGGTCACATTCGACAGCCTTTATAGTCGTCCGCCCATGCCACTGCAATTTGTGATAAGCTCCGCGGTAGAAACAAGGTCATCAAGTCGCTTGCCGGCAGCACTTGGGGTTTTTTTTATTTAAGCACAAATACTGTATTACATGCCTATTATAATACTACAACTAGTCTATTTTACAGTTGTGACTAACTAGTAGTTTATGTATGTTTCAGGACTTGTTGGTAAATCATCAATTTGTTATCCAACGATAAAATTGAGTTTCTGCCTACTAGCCAATGTAGGTTTCTATATTTTATTTCCATCTCTTGTCGTTTCTTTTCAACGTGTTCTTTCCAATTTAGTTTGCAATCTAGCAACATTCCCAAATATTTGGCTGAGTTTGAGTGTGGAATTTGTTTGTTGTTTATGTATAAGGGTTTGTAATTAGTTCTTATATGAGCAAAATCAACATGGGTGGATTTTTTCACTGTACACCATTAAGGTATTTTTGTAGGCGTTTTGTCGATTCTGTTGTTGATTTACCTGATGGCATTAAGACTGTGTCGGCAGCAAAAGTACCAATAAAACAGTCTGTATCTAGTGGAACGTCGTGTGTATATAGTAGGTATAGTATGGGTCCCAGTATACTTCCTTGGGGTACACCTGACTTAATAGGATGTAAATCCGAGTACTCATTTTCATATCGCACTCGAAAAAATCTATCATTTAGATATGATGACAAAATGTCGCAAAAGTTTTTCGGAAGAAGACTTTTGAGTTTTTGTAAGAGACCGTCGTGACATATCTAGAAATACTGCTGAGCATACTTTTTGGTTTCGAACGCTTCTTCTATAACTTAGGTTACTCTATGGATTTGCTCCACTGTTGAGTGTTTCTTTCGAAACCCAAATTGATGGCTTGGTATTAAATTGAGGTGGTGAACAAGAGGTTCTAGTCTAGCAAAGAACAGCTTTTCAAAAAGTTTTCCAATCTGTGGCAGTAGTGAAATTGGTCGGTATGACTTTAAATCTTGAGCATTCTTACCCGGTTTATGTATCATTATTATTTCTGAAACTTTCTAATAACTATATATTTGAATTTTAGTACCGCATTAAATATAGATGTTAGTCTAGCAAATCCATGATATGGTAGTTGCTTTAGAACATCGGCTTTTATTAAGTCGAATCCTGACGACTTTCGAGTGTTTAAATATTTTATTTGGTTAACCACTTCCTTTATTGTTATTTTTTCTAGTGGAAAGTTGTTAATATGTGTATTTTCCTCATATGATGCGTTATTTGTATGAGCATATGTCGTTGTTGGGTTTGTATGAGAACCATTACTTGAAAATATTTTACATAAATGACTCGCGAACCATTGCTTTTTCAGAATTGCTCTTTGCCCATTCACCATTTGGCGTTAGGATTGGTGATTTGTGAGTTATCGGCCTGTTACACATACATGTCGCTTTCCAAATTGAATAATCCGTCTGTTTGTCATATGTTAAGGTCTGTAACGACATTTTCAACTTTTGTTCATTAAATTTACAGATTTTTCTGCTTGTTTTTGTGTGATGTTATTCAGTAATCTTCTATCCTGAGGCGATCGAGACAACTGTCATCTTTTTCTAAGCTTCCGTTTCTTTTTAATGAGTTCTACAATTTCAGAAGGATACGAATTTGACATATGTATAGCTGGCAGTGGTGGAGTACTTTTCCAAGCTGTCTCCTGAACTAGTCTCAGTCTGTATATTTGTTTACAAGGCTTGGACAATTTGGATTTGGTAATGCTTTCCCTTGTAGGTTTAGATAAATGGGCGAATGGTCCGAATTTAGTTCATATCCGTCAAATGCCATGATTGTGTTGGTAGCTACTTTTGTATTATGAAAAAGTCTATTAGATCTGGTGTTTTTGCTGGGTCAGATGGCCAATAGGTCGGTTTGGCTGTCGATACGGCACGATAATTTGTGATATTCATCGCTTTCAAAAGTTCTTTACCTTTTGGTGATGTTAGGCGAGAACCCCATTGGATATGTTTTGCGTTGAAATCCCCACCCATAACAAATCGGTATTTATGGGATTCCAGTAGCTGGCGGTACGATTCATATTCTATATTGTGCCGTGGAGGCTGTAAAGTGACGTTATTGAAATAGGCGACTTATTTTGTATAATTGTAACGGTAGTTGCTTGAAACTGTTCAGAACTTATTTGATTTTCCAACCAGTGTTCAATGTTCTTTTTGATTATGACTGCACTCCCACCTCCCGAATTATTGCTTGGATGAATAGTGTGGAATAACTCATATTTTTCAAATTTAATAAACGACTCTTTTGTGAAATGTGTTTCACTTATCAAGCAAATATCTATATTCTTTTCTTCTAGTAGATATTCTAGTTCGTTTTTGTGTCGAAGAAGCCCATTGGCATTCCACTGCATTATAAAGATCGTATTACACATTTAGGGTACCAAAGAAGTTTTCCTCTAGCATACACAGTCGTGCTTCTAAAACTTTGTTGAATGATTCGATTGCATCCAATTTCGAGAGAATCTTCATTAGAGGGTTCTCAAATGTTATATTGTTTGAAACTGCTTGGGATGCTGAATTGGTTCTTATCACTTCTGAATACGGGACCCTTTTCGTATTATTTATGGAGGGATTTTGTGTTTCCCTTTGTAAAATTGGCGATGAAGTTGGTCGTCGCGTTGCAGTATCTTGCGCTGAAGAAGTAGTTTGTTTATATTTTAGCTGAGATTCTTTTTGTTTCTTATCTCGTATCTTCTGAAGTTCACGGGCTACTATACATCCGCGATAGCTAGCGGAATGCTGTTCACCGCAGTTACAACACTTGGGTAATGTATTTAGTGGCTTGTCGCAATTTTTTGTTTCGTGCTTGCCAGCACATTTAGCGCATTTGGCCTGTTTAGAACAGTAATTTTTAGTGTGATTAAAACCTTGACAGTTTTTCCATTGTGGTAATTGTTTTGGAAGTCTTAAGGCTTCAATCTTTTTTCCGCACTTGGGGTGCGGACAAAGAAACCTTGTTAACTACATATAAGACAATTGGCCGGTCAGTGGTAAACTATGCAGCGCCAGTGTGGACACCTCAAACGAGCGATATGCAGTGGAATAACATACAGACCTGTCAGAACGCTGCCCTTAGAACCGCAACAGGATGTCTCCGCAGTACACCCTTGGATCACCTTTATGCGGACACCAAGATCATCCCAGTGCGTCGACACAACTACATGTTGTCAAAGCAGTACCTCTTGGGTTGCCATCGAAGTTGTCATCCGAATCACCATCTTGTGGATGATCTTCACCTTCTAGATCCCGAGATCCAGCGTTACAAAAGAGAGCCTCTAGATCAGGCAGCATACCAGACAGGTCTGAACAAGATTCATGAGGATACTGTAGCTGAAGCGGTGAGAAGCTACAAGGTTAATCCTGTTCTCGGAGTCCGTCCACCGCCCATAGCACCGGAGGAGAGAGACCTCCCACGGCAGACAAGGGTAGTTTTGGCCCAACTAAGATCAGGCAAGTGCAGCCGCCTCAATTCATACTTATCAGTGTAGAGTACACGTGTACTTGCTACATGAGTACATCTATTTGAGCGAGTCGCAAAACAATTGGTACACATTGTTGCTACTCTGATGTCTTCACTATCAACAAACACATATTCCTCTTTCTCTCTTATTGAAGTGTACTCAGAGTGATAACGTCGAGTATGTTGCGAGAACAAAACTTCATAGAGTACTCCATGTACCACATGCAGTTTCAGAAATACAAAAAAAAGTTACTCTCCATAATATATGTTTTCGGTTTGTTATAAAGAACGGCAAACGTTAAGGAAAGTGTGACATACATAAATATATGAAATATGTGGCATATGTGGCATATATACATATTTATGATTAATAATAATGGAAAGTTTTGCTTCGCACATAACTGAGAAATACTTGTGGTACCACGTGAAGTGAAGAGAATCCATGTTGTACTTTTTCTCAAGTACTTACGTTTTTATTGTTCCTTTTTTCGGAACACATATTGTTTCGGATAAGTACTTGGTGGTATTTGACAAGCAAGTGTTCTTTCACTTCACTACTTGCGCTCTGAGAGAAAGACAGTGTAAGTACTATATTCGACAGCGAATTGCATACATGTAGTGAAAAGTTATTCGATGCAGACCTCTAATTGATAGCAGCGTAGCTGACGTGTGTCCCATCTGTAATCAAGGGCCACATGACATTCGTCACCGTTTTGCTTGCCCAGCTAAGCCTACCCGTCTCACTACCAGATCACTCTGGACACACCCCATTTTTGTCACAGAGTTCCTTGATCTGGCTACCAGCTGAACGACACAAGCATAGAACAAAATGGATGAAACTACATTAAAAACTGTTACAACAACAACAACGGCCAACACAAAGTGCATACAACAACAAACCGTGATTTTTCAACTGTGTGTATGTATGTATTCTCGATGAATACCAAAAAATAAATTTCTCGAAGCTTCTGCACACAAGCAATCCAAAAAAGTACCGTTACGTTCCAACCAACGTACGAATGTCAAAATTGCAAATGTATTTCACAATTAACACTATGTATGTTTGCAATACATATCGACACGAAATTGTTGATTTTTATTTTCACTTTTTATATTAAATGGACTGTATTAAAGTTAATCGAATCCGAACATTCAATTTATGTAAAGCGATTACATATGTACGCGACAGCACATTTTCACAATAATTCGACGAAAAAGGCAACTAAAATATCCGGCTCGAAGGACCATTTGATCATTAATACGAAAGATCACATTATTTAGTCGAGTCCGATAGATCTCTAGAATGCTAAGCCGTATTTCAATAAAACGATAGAGCTAGTTAAACTTAGCAAACAAATTTATTGTATTAAGTTCAATTTAACACGACCATACAATATGATGTTGACCGAACAAGTGACTCTAAAAAACTGATGATGAGAATAAGGATACAACAAGTAAAAGAGATAATTACAGCGTTGTATAACAAAGTAGTAGTTATAAAGGGTAGCACAATATAGGTCAAGAAAGGTAAAATCTAATGCAACCATAGTACATGAAAATCAATTTGAAATAAAATAAATGAAATTATTAATCCGTTCATCAACAACAATTTTTTATGAATATCTATAGTATTTGACCAAAAATCTGAACATTTATCGAATTGAGGCATAACAGCAAACAAAATGTTTGCTTATCGTATTTATTAGCTCGTAAGTATATTACAGTGCAAAAATATACCAAAAACTACTTTTGGTTCTTAAATATGCTTTGAGGAAAAATTTATAACCTAAAAATTTTATAAATTGTTGTTCATTAGGCCCTGAAGAACAAAAATATAACAGCAGACATCGACTGCTATTTTTAGCAGACTTTTTTGTATGAGTGTAGGGACAGCGTACACACCATGATCCGGACAATGGCGGGGTGGAGGCAGAGGGATTTAACCAGCTACAGAGAAGGACTCATCAGCAGGATATATTACAACACAACGCCAAATATTAGGTTATTCAATAAAACAAATGTATTAGTTATCCAAATATGCTAAAATTTTGGACTTCACAATATCAATACTTAAGTTAGTGTCAACTAGATGATAGATTGAATTAAAATTAATGCACATCCTACGAATAGGCTCCACAGAAGCATAATTCGAACGTTGAAAATCAATGAAAAGAACCTGATAATTCCTAGAAGCCCTAAAAGGAACATTTATCCTAATCCTATATATCAATTCAGAGCGTGGAATATCCCCACAAACTAGCATATACATCATCATGGAGCTCAACATCGTTCGTCGGCTCCTAACAGTAGGCAAATGAATCAGCCTCAATCTAGAAGTGTAACAATGCCAAGATCAACAAAAGAATCAACCTCCTCACATAACGTGCCCTGTATACTATACCGAACATCAATAGACCTAGACCTGAAGAAACGCATAATCTTGCATTTCTTCAAGTTCAAATCCATTAGATTTACCCTACACCAATCACCAAAGCTATCCAAATCATCCTATAGTAAATGCATCCGACCAGAATTATCGAACGAGGCGAATAACTTAACATCATCAGTATACATCAAAATCCTAGAGTTAACTACGGACCGAGGTAAATCGTTTATAAATAACAAAAATAAGACAGGCCCCAAATGACTACCCTGAGGCACACCTGATGAGACATCAAAGCTCCTCGAATAGGCATCACCAAAAGACACAATCTGTGTACGGCACTCAAGATACGACGAAATCCAAGCCAAAAGTGTACTGGCCAATCCAATCCTATCCAGCTTATACAACAACAGCTTATGATTCACCCGGTCAAAAGCTTTGCTAAAATCCGTATAAATAACATGTGTATGATTCCCTACAACAACAGTTTGTTATTAATCAGTATTAATAACATGAGAAGTAAATTCCACCAAGTTCGTAGTAGTCGATAGGCCCTTACGAAAACCATGCTGGCAAGGATCCAGTATCGGAGAAATGCTATGCGACAAAACATCCGTCACCATCTTCTCAAAAACCTTGGGAATAGCACTGAATCTTGCTATCCCCCTATAATTACTCACATCAAAGAAGCTCCCTGACTTATGAAGTGGCACGACAGAACTCCTCCATCTTAAAGGGAAATAACCGAATTTCAATGAACTATTAAATAACATCGACAATGGAGCAGAGAGACATTCGGAGCAAAACTTCAAAATTATCCCAGGAACCCCATGCAAATACCCAGACACAGACAGACTATCAAATAATGGAATTGCCACTCGATCAAGCGTCATAATAAAATAGGGATATGAACCATCAGCATCATAAGTTCCATTCCTATAAACAGATTCAAAATAGCCCGCGAAACAGCCCGCAATGGACTGGTCCCCATAAAAGTCAACACCCTCCCTTTGGATCTTCGATGGACTAGTCGAAGACTTACGTTTCATCCTAATAAAATCATAATCATGAGACCTCGGGTTACAATGAATGTCATTCCTAACATTATCAATGTAACGGACATAACACGCCCTTGATTCCATATTATAAATAGACCTAGCGACAAAGTACCGAGCATAATCAAAATCAGATCCCTTTCTCTTATAACGTGTAAAACATATATTCCTATCATTCCTGAGTCTCGTCAACTCAGGAGAATACCTTGGCTTATTCCTAGGGAAATTTACCCTTCGCCTAGGTTAGGTTAGGTTAACCTAACCCTTCGCCTAGGAACAGTCCGAGACACAAAACCATCCAAAAACCTGTACAAATTTTCAACACCAACATCGAGATCGGACAACCGATCACACCTACAAACAGAGCCCCAGTCAACACCCGAAAGAAGCGAATTCAACACATCGAAATTCGTTGTCTTCAAATATAGTGAAAATACCTCATCCCGAGCAGCAACCATTTGAGACCCATGAGCAACATCCAAGAGGGAAAGAGAGAAAGAAAGGTGATACCTATCCTCGGGATAAGAAACAGGATCAGATCTGGACAAAATAGAATATTCCTCCGGAATATATGAGCATGTGACGAATAACCTAAATCCCAGAACATCTACCCTTACCGCAAGGAATTCAATATCATCAACATCGTCCAGAAGAATTCACTCAGTGGGGAAGGTGCCAAGGACACCAATTAGTACTCCACCACCAATCCTACCCATACGATCCTTCCTGAACACCAAGTAACGATCACAAAAAATCTCAGAACCATATACCGATGGCCTAAGCCAAGTCTCAGTCATAACCAAAACCGCAAACTCAAAATCAAAACTATCAATATACAGCCTCGATAATTTCGTATTCAGCCCTCTGACATTCTGATAAACAATATAAAAAGAGCCACTCAGTTTTTTGGAGATTGAGGATGCCTGCTAAGTTAGGTTAGGTTATGTGGCAGCCCGATGTATCAGGCTCACTTAGACTATTCAGTCCATTGTGATACCACATTGGTGAAATTCTATCTTATCACTGAGTGCTGCCCGATTCCATGTTAAGCTCAATGACAAGGGACCTCCTTTTTATAGCCGAGTCCGAACGGCATTCCACATAGCAGTGAAACCACTTAGAGAAGTTTTGAAACCCTCAGAAATGTCACCAGCATTACTGAGGTGGGATAATCCACCGCTGAAAAACTTTTTGGTGTTCGGTCGAAGCAGGAATCGAACCCACGACCTTGTGTATGCAAGGCGGACATGCTAACCATTGCACCACTGCTGCTGCCCGCTAGGTAATCTAGCTAAGTTATCCGGCTAAGTTAAACAACCAACATTGAACTATTTCAACAAACTAATCACTTATCTGAATAATTTAAAATACGCCAGCACAAATTAAACTTTTTTCCATGCAAAAAACACAAAAAACTTTTCAAAATTTTAATAGCGCTAAGAAAGCACAACTAAAGCACAACAGTGTTGCCAAATTATCATGATGTTCGATGGGAGAATTGCAAGGTTTGAAACGACACCAAGCAAATATGGCCCCATTTAAACTTAAACAGCACGCTAGATATGCTAGTGTTCTCGAGACGTCAGATATCACTCCTGATATCTGCTATAACGGGTCGCTGCCTGATAGGCGATTTTGAAAAAACTATTGGCGCGTAGTATAATGACTATTGTATGAGCTGTCATGATGCGGAGGAAAAGGAATCAATTAAACACTTCTTGTGTGAGTGTCCTGCATGTTGTGTAAGCCGTAGGCGAATATTAGGGGCATATAACTTTATATTACAGGCGGACGTGGAAAACGTTAACATAAGCAGTCTGCTAATGTTTTTGGAACAATCTGATTAGTTCAACCGAAGAAAATAATAGAGAAGGTTCAGCGGTTAAAACTAGAAGTACCCATATGTAATAGGTACTTTTAGTTAATGTGGTATCACAATGGACTTAATAGTCTATGTGAGCCTGAAACTTAATCGGGCTGCCACTTTAACCTAACCCAGGAAGCCTCACACAAAGATTTTAAAAACTACAGAGAACAGTTTTCTCGCAAACGTAGTCGGGAGGATTGCAATCGTGACATATTAAATAGGTTCTTACTTAGTTCAGATCCAATCCTATATGTTAAAAAAAATTGCACCAACTTCCAAAATCAGTAGTAGATCTACTAGTTTCGCCTTCAGTTTTGACGAACTGGTGCCACAAATAATGACACAGATGACGACGATGCATCAGAGAATTTAGCTACGTATATGATATAATAACCCCCTTTCGTCAACGTAATTATATTAAAAATAAATTGATTATTATATTAAAATTGTATTACTTTTTTTCCAAAAAAAAAAAATCCGAGTGAGCCAGAGTACACACAAAAATTTTCACGAAAATTTTTCCAATTAAAATTTTAATTGAGTTTTAAAAAATATTCAATTAAAAATTTAATTGATTCAACAAATTTTTTAATCGAAACAAAAATCAATCACAAAAATAATAGTATCAATTAATTTTTTAATTGGATCAATCAACTTTTTAATTGACCTTCAATTAATTTTTTAATTGATACTATCATTTCTGTGATTGAAGACATTTCAATTAAAAATTAATTGGATCAATTAATTTCGTGATTGAATCAGAAAATTTTTTTTTGTGTGTAGGGGGCCTATTCCACCTTAAGCTGGGTACTTTTTTCAGTTTTCAAGCTGAAAACCAGCTTGTTTTCACGGTTAATTTTTTAAATTAATGAAATTATAAATATAAAATGGTTCACAATCAATTCCTCAGATCTATTCCATTCATTTTTCACAAGACTTTATAAAAATATAATCGTCTTCATATAGATTTGTGTACTTTTAATTTAGTGTTTTGGTGAAAAATACCAGTGTTTGGTGAAATAAGAGGTCCAAAAATATTGATATAAGATACCATCACATTCGCGATTTGGTACAGAATAAGGAAATTAAGTTGGAATACTGCCCAACATCCGAAATGACCGCGGATGTTATGACGAAGATGTTATGATGAATATATTTGGCAACTCTGTGCTATCCAACAAGTATGCTGTTCTCCTTTTTTTTTCTTTATTTTCTCATTCTCCTTGTAAAACTCGAATTGTAAAGATCACTACTTGAAGCTGAATTATTTCTTTGAATAAAAACTTTACAAATTACTAAAGTTGAGAGAATAGTTTTTATCAAAAGCCACGGTAGCTTTGTACTCGTGCAAAAAGGCAATAGGAAAAAAGTGGGAAAACAAACGAAAATTGTGCATTGGCTATAAACGGCAGTAGTTAGACCTATAATGCTATATATCCCAGCAAAAACTCTCATTACCCGGTAATCTTGTAGGTAAGCCTGTTTAAAAATTAATAACCACTTATTAATTGTCGTCGCTCCGGATTACATTTACATACGCATGTCCTAGGAGGAAAGTACTTCTCCCCAGGCATACCTTTGATCATGAAATAATTAGTGCTTTTAAAGCATATAATCACCTAATATGTAATCACTTATTCGTAGATATACCAAAGTTTGCAAATTAACCACTTATTGTCTCAGGCAACCAAATCTCGAAAATATTGACTTCTCTAGCCGATTACAATGGATCAAAATATGGCGAGTAATGATGTAATATAAACATTACTAGAATAGAAACGAATATTGTAGAAATAAACAAGTATATACGGCCGTAAGTTCGGCCAAGCCGAATCTTATGTACCTTCCACCATGGATTACGTAGAAACTTCTACGAAAGACTGTCATCCACAATCGAATTACTTGGGTTGTGGTATCTTAAAACTTCTTAACATCGTTTTCTAAATTGTGAATTAGTCCATACGTGGTAGAGAGCCAGAATTGAAATATGGGGGTCGCTTATATGGGGGCTATATACAATTATGAACTTGATATGGACCAATTTTTTGTGATTGGGGATTGATTTATCTGAGGGCTATATATAACTATAGACCGATACGGACCTAGTTAGGCATGGTTGTTAACGGCCATATACTAGTAGCACAATGTACCAAATTTCATCTGACTCGGATGAAATTTGCTACTCCATGAGGCTCCAAAACCAAATCTCGGGATCGGGGCTATATATGATTATGGACTGATATGGACCACTTTTGGCATGGCTGTTAAATATCATATACTACCACCACGTACCAAATTTCAACCAGATCGGATGAATTTTGTTTCTCCAAAAGGCACCGGAGGTCAAATCTGGGGATCGGTTTATATGGGGACTATATCTAATTATGGACTGATATGAACCAATTCCTGCATGGTTGTTGGATAACATATACTAACATCACGTATCATCCTATGGTGGAGGGTATAACAAAAATTTAACAAATCATCTAAATAAGATTACAGGCAAATTATTTTCACAGTTAAAATATAAGGGAGTTAGATTCACAATTTGTTCGAAATCTACTAAAAGTGGATTTTATATATCCTTTTTTTATAAGGCAAATGACAGTTGAAGTCGATTTTGAAACTGTGATGTGAATGAGGTATAGTAAAGCATTTATTTAAAATGGTAATATCATTAATTTAAAACACAAGTATTATGAAATATTCGTGAAGAATATTCCTTAAAGGTGAGTATTAAGTTCGAGTTTAGCCGCTAATTTTCACTAAAGTGAAAACTAAATCAGTAAAAAAAGTTATAAAATTATACATATTTGTTGCAGATTTCATTATAACTTGATGGGGGAATATCCAAAAGCAAATTTTCATTTTTCATTGTATTCCTTAAAATGGATTATTAAAGAAAAGTAATCGTGAAAAAATGACGATTTTAGCGGCTAAACTCGAACTTAATACCCACCTTAACGGAAAAATCTTCAGAATTACCGTTACATAACATATTCTTTTTGAGTTTTTTTTAAGTAAATGCTCAATTATGTGAATAATTATACCTAATGGCACCGTCATTTATTCTATTTTATTAAGTCATTAACGGCCAAATGCATTACATTTTGAGAATATCAATTCAAAAATTACCGAGAAGTATTTATTATTGCCATTACAAGTTAGTCATTATAACTCACCGCAATGTTATGCAATGTGTAATGACAGCTTTACTTCTGGTAATGTAACTTGTAATGAGATGTGGTTACCTAGTTTTTGCTGGGATGGTGTTGTAGTGTGGTGACCGGCACTTCAGCAGCCGACAAATTTAGACAAAGTTCCATTCATTATTTCACATTCCATTCATTATTTCACAAGACTTTATAAAAATATAATCGTCTTCATATTGATTTTTGTGCTTTTAATTTAGTGTTTTGGTGAAAAATACGAACATAGTACTCACCTTTAGATGTAATTCATACTGTACGATCAACATATATAACAAATTTCATCTTCATACTTCTGATAGTCCATGAGATATATCCGTTCCATGTTTCAGGTTATATGGACGGTTCCACGCCCACTCATAATAAAGTATAGCCATGGACTATTACTATGGCCGCTAGAGCTATTTTTAATAGTGGGGAGTGGCACCGCCAACTTTAAAAAAAAATGTGTAAACTATGTCACTCAGTGATAACGTGTTGGGCGTTGCGATAAAAAAATAAACAAAAATCTCAGAAACAATTAGAATTGCGTCTGAACACAACGAAATTGATGATTTGCACATGTGGAGACTACATTAGATTCTGGATATTTACAAAACTTGCATAATTAAATTGTAGAAGAATCCTAAATTCAAGGAAATCGTATGAAAATTTCGCGTTTTATGTTTTGGGTCAGATTTTAGATATTTTAAACCATTTTAATCCTATATTCGAATGTGCGCCAGAAATAAAATAGGGAAATTATGATATATGGGAGCTTTATCAGAATATGTACCACATTTAACACATCAAATCACGGGTTTAAAGCAACATTATTTCGAATACGATGAAAGATTTGAATTCTATTGTATTCTCACAAGAAGTAAAATTGGGAGATCGGTCTTCATGGGGAAACCAAATACATTTCTCTTGTTGGCTTAAAATAATCTAAGTTCAAGTCATATTTTTGTAACAATAAATTCAACTAATCAACTTTTGATGTTTGTTTGATGTTATTGGGATTTTTGAATATTTGAAATTCCTTTCTCTCATTTTCATATTTTTTGCAGTAGAAAATAAGGTGTTCAGCATTTTCGATTGTGCCACATAAGGAGCAAATGTTTGTGTCCACGAGTTTGATTTTGTATAGAAAGTACCTGGTATACGTGTAGCCCGAGAGAAGTCTATTTATGATTTTGATATGTTCTGGTGCCAGAGTTGAGTTTTTGTACCTTGGTTTCGACGGCGGTTCCGAATAGAAGATACTAAGAAATGTGCATTTGTTTATTATTTCCGTCTTGTAGTTTTCAACCCATTCATTCCACAGAAGATTTTTTATTTTATTTTGTGCATCCTTAATAGAGTGTTTAGAATCTATTAAACAGCCAGAATCAGCAGCATGTCTTGCGAAATGGTCAGCCAATTCATTTGGTGGAATACCCACATGAGATGGTGTCCATATTAAAGTAAGTATTGAGATCATAGAATTCCTTAGGATGTCGTTTATAAGATAATTGTGGAATTTTATTGCCTAAGAGTAGACAGGCGTTTTTGCTATTAGTGAAGATCGCAGATTTACAAATGCCATATTCAATAATTATGTCTATAGCTTTTTCTCTTTGGTTGAAATACTGCACACTGAACAACCCGTAGAGTTTTCCATCGGAGAAGCATCGGTGTCCAGAATAGCGTAGCCTTCTAACATGAGATCATTTACTTTTTGTCGATATATCGCTAGGAAGCACTCTTTGTTTATGGTGTTTCTGTTTGAGGGAAAAGCATTAAGTTCAATCTGTACTTTACTAGGCAGATGAACTTTTGTGTTTACTACCGCATTAATAAATATTTCTCTGAATTTGGTGTACACTAATCCTAGACTTGTTTTATTTGTGGCGTTTGATGTAATACTACAATAAAGCTCTTTGTTGTGTATTTTCAACTTTAATATCTCTTTTGACGCAAGATATTGAGATCTTTGTTGTGGAGGTAGGACTCCTGCCAAAGCATAAACAATATGATTTGGTGTGATTTTGGTTAAAGAGATATCCTTTTTAAGTACAATAGGAGGGTTTCAAAGCTTCTCTAAGTGGTTTCACTGCAATTTGGAACGCCGTTCGGACTCGGCTATAAAAAGGAGGTCCCTTGTCATTGAGCTTAACATGGAATCGGGCAGCACTCAGTGATAAGAGAGAAGTTCACCAATGTGGTATCACAATGAACTGAATAGTCTAAGTGAGCCTGATACATCGGGCTGCCACCTAACCTGGTTATGCATCCAAAAACGGGACGCAAGCGTAGCGTGGCGTGTCAGCTGTTTGTTTTTGATATACGACAGCCCATACAAACGATTACCCAACGTTTCCACAACATAGACGTGTCGTAAGATTCAGAAAAAAAACAAAAATTTACGTGTCGTTATAGTGTCAACTGATCAAAAAACAAGCGTCGTCGATTGAAAGAGAGAGAAAAATTTTAATAACGTGAAAATTCATATCGATAAAAAAATATTATTGTGTTGTTTTCGTTAAAATTGACTATGAGAACCTAATATTATTCATAAAATTAATTTTAAGTGTAAAAAATTAACCTTTTTCTACACGTTCTTGGTACGTTATTTAAATTAGGATAATCGCCAAAAAAATCATACGTTGCCGTTATGTTACGGCTACGCTACAGTTTTATACCCTCCACCATAGGATGGGGGTATATTAACTTTGTCATTCCGTTTGTAACACATCGAAATAATGTATATATATTCTGGGTCGTGGTGAAATTCTGAGTCGATCTGAGCATGTCCGTCCGTCCGTCTGTTGAAATCACGCTAACTTCCGAACGAAACAAGCTATCGACTTGAAACTTGGCACAAGTAGTTGTTATTGATGTAGGTCGGATGGTGTTGCAAATGGGCCATATCGGTCCACTTTTACGTATAGCCCCCATATAAACCGATCCCCAGATTTGGCTTGCGGAGCCTCTAAGAGAAGCAAACTTCATCCGATCCGGCAGAAATTTGGTATATGGTGTCAGCATGTGATCTCTAACAACCATGCAAAAATTGGTCCACATCGCTCCATAATTATATATAGCCCCCATATAAACCGATTCCCAGGTTTGGCTTGCGGAGCCTCAAAAAGCCAAAAATAATCTACCAAAATTTTATTGCCATAGAAAATTTTGTCAAGATTTTATTTCTATAGAAGATGTTGTCAACATTTTATTCTTTAGAAAATTTTGTTAAAAAATTATTTCTATAGAAATTTTTTTTCAGAATTTTATTTCTGTAGAAAATTTTTTCAAAATGTTATTTTTTTAGAAAATTTATGAAGCTCCTCTTAGTTAGAGAGGAATATTTTTCAAAATCATCCAAGCAAATTTCATCCGATCCGGCAGAAATTTAGTACTTGATGTTGGTATATGGTCTCTAACAACCATGCAAAGATTGGTCCACATCGGTTCATAATTATATATAACCCCCATAAAAACCGATCCCCAGATTTGGCTTGCGGAGACTCTAAGAGCCAAAAATATTCTACCAAAATTTTATTGCCATAGAAAAATTTGTCAAGATTTTATTTCTATAGAAGATTTTGTCAACATTTTATTTCTTTAGAAAATTTTGTTAAAAAATTATTTCTATAGAAATTTTTTTTTTTTCAGAATTTTATTTCTGTAGAAAATTTTTTCAAAATATTTCTTTAGAAAATTTATGAAGCTCCTCTTAGTTGGAGAGGAATATTTTTCAAAATCATCCAAAACATCAAGCATTTTACCAATCAGTAAAAAGTCTGTCATTTTTGGTAGTATCGTGTTCATAATTGTATATTGCCTCAAAATTTCAAGAAAATTGGATCAAAACTACGATTTTTTTACCTCATTCTCATGACACTTTCAATATACACTGTAACCTTTAACTGTAATTTTCCACTTTTAGTAGATTTCGTGAATCGGCTATCAAGTATCAACAAAAATCAGGGGTTGGAAATATGTAGCTGTATCTACAAATGGACCGATGTGAACCAGTTTTAGTACTATTATAATTATATTTCAAAAAGGTATTATATGGCAGGAATGGAAAATATTTACCTTAAACCGTTTCCGTCATCCCAGAAATAATACTTGGTATTCAAGTTTTTGAAATCTAGAACCGCATTGTCTCCACGACGGATAATTTTATCCCATAAAACAACTTGATTTAGTACATTATCCGGTGTTTTATATTCAGCAGTAAGGAACAAAAATAGTTGTTTTACATTCCAATTGAATAGACTTGTTAGATTAGCCTCGACATCAAATGTTATAAATCCCAGGTCATGTTTTTCTCTTGAAGCTCCATAGTCAGGCACATTTTTCCTGTTTTAAGAACATATTAAAAATTGTACGGATTCTCTTTAGTATATGCAATACTTACACCAAAACTTTTGCAGTACTTATATTTGAACTGACTCTGTAATCTAGGAATACTGTGGATATAAAACAACAGAATGTAAGACATGCCAACACCGACAGTGTATAAGCTACTGTGGCATTTCCGCGAGTAAGGACCGTGTGCATCTTATATTTCCTAAATTCAAATTTTACAAGACACGTAGGAATTTATAAATGATTGAAGGTTCTATACATGAACACGTAGAAACAGAAAAGGGTTACCAATCAAAAATTAGAAATATTTTAGTAGTAGTGTTACCGATGTGACAATTAAGTCGCATTTAGCACCTGCGTGAAGATAGCAACGTCGCTAACTTTCGATAACAGGGTGACACAGATACGACAAAAACTGAATTAATATAAGACGGACAGACAGAATATTTAATGAAATTTATGTATTTCCGTGCATAAAAACAACGACTTATACACAGAATATGGTAGAGAACTTTTTACCTGCGTGAAGATAGCGACGTCGCTAACTTTCGATAACAGGGTTATCGAAAAAATAACAGGGTGACACAGAGACGACAAGAACTGAAATAATATGAGACGGACAGACAGAATATTTAATGAACTTTATGTATTTCCGTGCTTCAAAACAACGATTTATACACAGAATATGGTAGAGAACACCTTTACCTACAATTTGGTGTGCCACATGTGCCTGTTCAATGTTATTTAGCTTGGTTATTATTGGGTACTGGTGGTCAGGACACTATTTCCCATGTGGAGTCCAGGAATGGGCTTCGTACACAAAAGTGACAACGGAACTTGGTAGAGGACATCAATACCTACAATTTGGTATACTACATGTATCTGGGAAACGCCGAATGTAGAACAAAATTTTCCAGAAACTGTTGGACGCACTGGTGGTCAGGACAGTATTTCCAGCGCTGAGGCCAGGAATGGACTTCGTACACAAAAGTGACAACGGAACTTGGTAGAGGACATCAATACCTACAATTTGGTATACTACATGTATCTGGGAAACGCCGAGTGTAGAACAAAATTTTCCAGAAACTGTTGGACGCACTGGTGGTCAGGACAGTATTTCCAGCGCTGAGGCCAGGAATGGACTTCGTACACAAAAGTGACAACGGGATTTGGTAGAGGACATCAATACCTACAATTTGGTATACTACATGTATCTGGGAAACGCCGAGTGTAGAACAAATTTTTCCAGAAACTGTTGGACGCACTGGTGGTCAGGACAGTATTTCCAGCGCTGAGGCCAGGAATAAACTTCGTACAAAAAAGTGACAACGGATATTGATAGAGGGCATCAATACCTACAATTTGGTATACAACATGTATCTGGGAAACGCCGAGTGTAGAACAAAAATTTCCAGAAACTGTTGGACGCACTGGTGGTCAGGACAGTATTTCCAGCGCTGAGGCCAGGAATTGACTTCGTACACAAAAGTGACAACGGATATTGATAGAGGGCATCACTACCTACAATTTGGTATACAACATGTATCTGGGAAACGCCGAGTGTAGAACAAAAATTTTCCAGAAACTGTTGGACGCACTGCCCTGCCAACATTTTTTGAATTTGGGGGCGCTTCTGAGAATCCCCAGTACGTCGAAAACAATCATATACGATATCAAAAACTCGTCGGAAAAGCGCCGTCACTATTGAGAAGTTGTACCACGCCAAGTTACTACAAAAAGGTTTCGCATGAGTGCAATTATTAGGTGCCTTTATAGATCAAATTAGAACGACGCCAATAAGAGACCCTCCAAACAATCAGAAAAAGCACATTTTAAGATAGTGGTAAAAGAATCATTGTGGTCGAGTAAAACACGTTTGTTTAGATATTTATTAATTTGATTAATCATTTACAAATTCTTAAAAATATAACATTTATACCACTATCACATCACATTTAACATAATTTTTTGCATTAATGATGATGTAGAGTTACAAGTAGCGAGTTATGCGCTTTACAACTATCAGTTATTCCGGTTAGAATGTCGGTGTTTGTAAAGAATCTTACAGTGTGTCGGATCGATACGACTTGTCGGCGATGACTAAATAATCGGTAAATGTGTTATCGATCCCATAAACATGCAGCAGTATCGATTATGCATTCGGACTTAACTTATAATGTGCACAATATGAGGGATATGTTCGACACGAGCACTGTCGTCCGGAATAACTGATAGTCTGTAAAGCGCATTACATGTTGCAGCGTCTATCAGCCAGTGTTTTTATTCGATGGAGGCAGCGTGTCTGTAAAATATTTGAAAAACAATCACTTTATTCCATTTGGAAAATCAAAAATTGTTCACCAATATACCTTTCACAATTTTAAGCGTAAAATCTATGTTTTCAGAACTTTATTTTCGTTTTTATTTAAATAAAATATAACAAGCTGGTTGCGCTTGGCGTTTCACAAAAAATAAAATGGCTTTTGTAAAAGTAGTGATGGCAAAATACACGTATGAAGTACATTTTGTACTTTATGATATGCTGCCCCCCATCACAGTAGGATGGTTGTAGTGACATTTACGAGTCTGTGGTAGCGATGAAGATGAAATGGAACTTTGAAATGCTGGCAGGGTGGTGGTCAGGACACTATTTCCAGCGCTGAGGCCAGGAATGGACTTCGTACACAAAAGTGACAACGGAACTTGGTAGAGGACATCAATACCTACAATTTGGTATACCACATGTATCTGGAAAACGCCGAGTGTAGAACAAAATTTTCCAGAAACTGTTGGACGCACTGGTGGTCAAGACACTATTTCAAACGTTGAATAAATAAACATTAAACACGAAAAGGAAAACATAACTTAAAATGGGATTTAATAACTTAAATTCTTTCATATGTACAAAGATCATTTATTACATATTTACAATTAATATCATGTTTTTTCTTTTCAATAATTATTGTTATGACATGTCGATCGTGCAAAGGGTGCATATTTAAAGCACGTGTTTCGTAAGTTATCTTGGTAATGCGCTTTACAGATTATCAGTTATTCCGGACGACAGTACTCGTGTCGAACATATCCCATATATTGTGCACATTATAAGTTAGGTCCGAAGGCATAATCGATACTGCTGCATGTTTATGGGATCGATAACACATTTACCGATTATTTCGTCATCGCCGACATGTCGTACCGATCCGACACACTGTAAGATTCTTTACAAACACCGACATTCCGTCCGGAATAACTGATACACCCAGAAAAAAGTGCCTTCGAAACTAAAGGAAAAAATTTTCATCAATATAGTTTATCCATTTCATTTCCATTAAGGTACATTTTTGTGAAAAATAATAAAATTTACTCGTTTCAGTAAAAAAATGCTAAACTGTAAGCAGTTAGGAATAGTTCATTAACTAGAATAAGGCATGGAATTTTACTCATACTATTTTCTTCGCTGGGTATAAGAATTTACTACTGAAAAAGAAAATTTTATTCACCGATAACAAAGCATTCGTAAAAATAAACAAAAACCGAACTAAAGCCAAGTTTCCTCAAAATTAGTAAAATTTCTTATAAAATGATAATTGCGACTTCCTTTATAATAGAAAGTTTTTCATACATACGAACAACACTTGGCATAGAAAAATATTTTAGTTCATTCGTACTAAGAAGTATGCAATCCTTTCAAAACTTAAGGAAACACACTTGTTAGAATATAGGAAATTTTCCTAAATTTCTATTGTCTACCTGTAATCGATACCTGTCATCGTAATCGATGTGTTTGCGCGTGGGTGTAATCGATATATTTGCGCGTCGGTTGTTTTTTTAGTTGGAATCGCGTTGTTTTGGTATACGGAGAGATTGTTAAAAAATAATATGGTAAAATAATATAATAAATAACAAATAAAATATATAAAATATTTGTTATTTTAAATTAGTGAGAAAAATTTTCGTTTTTTTTAAATAAATCTATCAATGTTCGTGATAGTGTATAAAGAAAGAAAACACCAGCAGAATAACAACCCTTTCATTTGTCTTCATTTTGGAATCTTCAATTATCAGGTAATATTCAGTGACGCTAACCTTTTGCAACAAAAATGTTTTATGATTTTTTATATTTGTAGGTATTGAAATTGTAAAAGGAGGACAAAATCGTTAGGCAGCAACTTATTAAAAGTGAAAAGTGCAAGAAGAAGAAAAAGTGCGTTTTACAGTTGATAGTATCACACGGAAATTGGAAATAGTGGAATAATAAACTAATATTTCAAAGAGATTCGATGCTGTTGATTCTTAATAAATATATTCAATATATTAATAAAACATGTCTTTTATTGAAGATAAAATTGCTTATAGAAATAAATAAAATTGCATTTAAAAACGAAGGTAAGCAGTTCTAATTATGAAGTAAAAGTTTTACCACAAATGTGTAAGATTTGTCGAAATGAATGAAAAAATTTCAATAAAATCATTCCATATATGAATTCAAATTAGTTAAATTTTTTCATTCTGTAGTATAGTGGTATATAAATATAGGAAAATGTTAACTAATATATGGAATGCATTATTCCTAATTTCTACGAAAATCACATCGTTCAAACAAATAAAAATGTCTTTGGCGCTATACGAAGTTCAACTTTCTTCACAATGAGTTCATTTTAACTTAAAGAAGGGGTCACTTTTTTCTGGGTGTAGTCTGTAAAGCGCATAACTCTGCTAAAAGTGTTATAACACATAACAAAATGGCGGACTGGTGTATAACAGATTCCATGGCATATGTGTGTAAGGTAGTTGCACTTAAAGAGCTCATTACACATATTTTTGTTTTCATTAAAAATGTAGATTATTAATTGCACATAAAATAATAAATTGATTTATGGGTAGAATAAACTACATTCATTAAAAATGTAGATTATTAATCACACATAAAATAAATAAATTGATTTATAGGAAGAATAAAATACTTCCTGCGAAAATTGAACAAAATTGTACTTCACATTTTGAGATTTGGACAAAGCGTTGTTAAAACTAGGAAAATTTATTGCCTTGGTGTACTTTATAACTACAACTCAAGAAATTGTACTCTCTCATAGAAGAAAAACTGAACCAAATGTAAAGGAAAAACTATTAGCGCCAAATCATTACCATTTTTACCATACAGTAGTTCTTTCTGACAACTTTTGGGAACCGTACTAAAAATTCTTTTGCTTTAGTTCATATTGAACTTATATGTACGGTCATTGAACTTTATATCCACGTTTGGTTCATAAAATGTTTGATACATACTTAAAAAAAGTAAAAAATCATTGGGCTGTGGAAAATTTCCAAAACATAATAAAATTTAACTACAAACAAATAATTTCTTTGCACTACAAATAAGTTAAAAATAAGTTGTTTTGCTAAGACAGCTTAAATTTACAAATAAAAAAATTATTAACAATGTGAACGTAGTATGATTCTACGTTCACATTGTGATTGAAATCTTTCGTTTTCGAGAATTTTGCCTTTCAATACAAAAGTGAGATATCAAATTATATAAACATTCATATCTAGTGTGAACATAGTACAGTAGTACGTCCTCATTGCAATTTTACTTTTTCGAGATTTGCAAATAGCATTTTCATATTAATACTATGTTCACATTATATGTCTACTTACAATGGATTTCAGTTGAAATATCTACGGATTTCAGTAGTTTTGCAATTGGATTTCAACAAAATCCACTGCACTGTCATACACAATTGGTGATCACATCAGATGTAAAGTACAATGCCTATGTATCAATTGCAATCAATCAATGTATCAATTGCATTTTGTTCGTATTTTGCCAAAAATAAAAACTTCATGATGTGATCACCAATTGTGCATGACAGTGCAGTGGATTTTGTTGAAATCCAATTGCAAAACTACCGAAATCCGTAGATATTTCAACTGAAATCCATTGTAAGTAGACATATAATGTGAACATAGTATTAATATTAAAATGCTATTTGCAAATCTCGAAAAAGTAAAATTGCAATGAGGACGTACTACTGTACTATGTTCACACTAGATATGAATGTTTATATAATTTGATATCTCACTTTTGTATTGAAAGGCAAAATACTCGAAAACGAAAGATTTCAATCACAATGTGAACGTAGAATCATACTACGTTCACAATGTTTATAATTTTTTTATTTGTAAATTTAAGCTGTCTTAAGGCCGGTATGCACCTCTAGCGAAATTTTCGGTAGCAAAAAATTATTTAAGTCTACAACAAAAAAACAGGGCTGTGTACACAAATTTTAAACCAGCTAATCGCTTTTAAAAATTGTTAATATATGTTCCAAATATTCCTCAAATAAATTGTTTATTATTTACAGACCTTTTAAAACTTTTACGCACACAATGATTGTAATAAATTAAACGTTTGCTGCCAAAATATGCTTTTGACAACCCTGTTATTTTCATTAGAGGTGCGTACCAGCTTACGAAATTGAACGCTACCGAAAATTTCGTTAGCATAAATATCAATGCATTTCTTATGGGAATGAAATTTTTCGCTAGAGGTGCATACCGGCCTTTAGCAAAACAACTTATTTTTAACTTATTTGTAGTGCAAAGAAATTATTTGTTTGTAGTTAAATTTTATTATGTTTTGGAAATTTTAAACAGCCCAATGATTTTTTACTTGTTTTAAGTATGTATCAAACATTTTATGAACCAAACGTGGATATAAAGTTCAATGACCGTACATATAAGTTCAATATGAACTAAAGCAAAACAATTTTTTAGTACGGTTCCCAAAAGTTGTCAAAAAGAACTACTGTATGGTAAAAATGGTAATGATTTGGCGCTAATAGTTTTTCCTTTACATTTGGTTCAGTTTTTCTTCTATGAGAGAGTACAATTTCTTGAGTTGTAGTTATAACCCTGCCAACATTTTTTGAATTTGGGGGCGCTTCTGAGAATCCCCAGTACGTCGAAAACAATCATATACGATATCAAAAACTCGTCGGAAAAGCGCCGTCACTATTGAGAAGTTGTACCACGCCAAGTTACTACAAAAAGGTTTCGCATGAGTGCAATTATTAGGTGCCTTTATAGATCAATTTAGAACGACGCCAATAAGAGACCCTCCAAACAATCAGAAAAAGCACATTTTAAGATAGTGGTAAAAGAATCATTGTGGTCGAGTAAAACACGTTTGTTTAGATATTTATTAATTTGATTAATCATTTAAAAATTCTTTAAAATATAACATTTATACCACTATCACATCACATTTAACATAATTTTTTGCATTAATGATGATGTAGAGTTACAAGTAGCGAGTTACATGTTGCAGCGTCTATCAGCCAGTGTTTTTATTCGATGGAGGCAGCGTCTCTGTAAAATATTTGAAAAACAATCACTTTATTCCATTTGGAAAATCAAAAATTGTTCACCAATATACCTTTCACAATTTTAAGCGTAAAATCTATGTTTTCAGAACTTTATTTTCGTTTTTATTTAAATAAAATATAACAAGCTGGTTGCGCTTGGCGTTTCACAAAAAATAAAGTGGCTTTTGTAAAAGTAGTGATGGCAAAATACATGTATGAAGTACATTTTGTACTTTATGATATGCTGCCCCCCATCACAGTAGGATGGTTGTAGTGACATTTACGAGTCTGTGGTAGCGATGAAGATGAAATGGAACTTTGAAATGCTGGCAGGGAAAGTACACCAAGGCAATAAATTTTCCTAGTTTTAACAACGCTTTGTCCAAATCTCAAAATGTGAAGTACAATTTTGTTCAATTTTCGCAGGAAGTATTTTATTCTTCCTATAAATCAATTTATTTATTTTATGTGTGATTAATAATCTACATTTTTAATGAATGTAGTTTATTCTACCCATAAATCAATTTATTATTTTATGTGCAATTAATAATCTACATTTTTAATGAAAACAAAAATATGTGTAATGAGCTCTTTAAGTGCAACTACCTTACACACATATGCCATGGAATCTGTTATACACCAGTCCGTCATTTTGTTATGTGTTATAACACTTTTAGCAGAGTTACCAAGATAACTTACGAAACACGTGCTTTAAATATGCACCCTTTGCACGATCGACATGTCATAACAATAATTATTGAAAAGAAAAAACATGATATTAATTGTAAATATGTAATAAATGATCTTTGTACATATGAAAGAATTTAAGTTATTAAATCCCATTTTAAGTTATGTTTTCCTTTTCGTGTTTAATGTTTATTTATTCAACGTTTGAAATAGTGTCTTGACCACCAGTGCGTCCAACAGTTTCTGGAAAATTTTGTTCTACACTCGGCGTTTCCCAGATACATGTGGTATACCAAATTATAGGTATTGATGCCCTCTACCGAGTTCCGTTGTCATTTTTGTGTACGAAGTCCATTCCTGGACTCCACATGGGAAATAGTGTCCTGACCACCAGTACCCAGTAATAACCAAGCTAAATAACATTGAACAGGCACATGTGGCACATTAAATTGTAGGTAAATATGTTCTCTACCATATTCTGTGTAAAAATCGTTGTTTTTAAGCACGGAAATACATACATTTCATTAAATATTCTGTCTGTCCGTCTCATATTAATACAGTTTTTGTCGTCTCTGTGTCACCCTGTTATTTTTTCGATAACCCTGTTATCGAAAGTTAGCGACGTCGCTATCTTCACGCAGGTAGAAAACAGGCCTAACGTTTGATGGAATAGAGATTCCCCAACAAACACAGGATGAGCGTTTTTCAAATGCAACAACTTTTCAGTTTGAGGGTAAATATAATTTTCAACATAAATTCAACTTGACTTGAAATAGCTCATCTTCAATACACCTTCAAATTGCTTGCGAATTACATCCAATTTGCCAAAATGTTGACGAAATCTTTGAAAAGGTGTTGAAGATAATATGAGAAAACTTTGACAAAACACTACCCTAAAATGCAACGAAAAAACCATGTGGTTTTCAATACTTATTTGTGCAACGAAGTTCGTGGTCAATTGCAAGAAATAAAAAAAAATGGAAAATTTTAGACAAATAACCAAATAGTTTATTAAAATAAGTAAGTGAAAATAAAAAATGAAATAAAACTTTAAGGAAGTCACTAAATGTATATCTCTTTGCAGAAAACTAAAATTATGGATTCTACGTTCTTGAAAACATTAAAAAGCTGACCGATGAAAAGATGGTGGACAATTAACTGGAACTGCTTCAAATAGTTTATAGTAATTGGTACGTCAATATGAAAAATTAAATCAACACTTTAGAGAAGTCACTAAATTTAAATCTCTTTGCAGAAAACTAAAATTTTTGGATGCTACATTCTTGCAAACATTAAGAAGCTGACCAATGAAAAATGAGTGGCTTATCGACAAGAAAAAGTTTCCAGAAACATTACAAGTACAACCAATTAAAATTGTTAAAAACAACTAATTGTTGAAATCAACAACTTCTGGATGAAAATGTGCATCACATCGTCAGTTTAATTCATATGCTATTATCACTTTAAAATGGATATTTTGTGAATTCCTTCTGCTGGAAATCAATTCCAACACGCGGTCCAGTACGTTCCTAATTTCAAATTGCCCGCATGTTAATAAATTTTAATGCTGTTTTATGACACCAAAAGGAAGGAAAACGAATTATCAATGCAAAAGTGTTTACTAATAATGTTTAAGATATTTAAAGTTTTGTTGTTTGTTTTTTTTTTGTTCTTATTTGTTGATATGTTTAATAAGATTATTATTTATCAATTGGTATTGTAGTGTATTATGTAGTGTAGTGTATTATTATATATTTTATTTCCATGAAAATGAATAAATTATACAAAATTCATAGAATTTAGGCTTTGACTTTCAATTTGAAGTGGGGATATCATTCATACAAATTTAGGTTGAAGGCCGGTATGCACCTCTAGCAAAAAATTTCATTCCCATAAGAAATGCATTGCTATTTATGCTAACGAAATTTTCGGTAGCGTTCAATTTCGTAAGCTGGTACGCACCTCTAATGAAAATAACAAGGTTGTCAAAAGCATATTTTGGTAGCAAACATTTAATTTATTACAATCATTGTGTGCGTAAAAGTTTTAAACGGTCTGTAAATAATAAACAATTTATTTTTGGAATATTTGGAACATATATTAAAAATTTTTAAAAGCGATTAGCTGGTTTAAAATTTGTGTACACAGCCCTGTTTTTTTGTTGTAGACTTAAATAAATTTTTGCTACCGAAAATTTCGCTAGAGGTGCATACCGGCCTTGAAAAGTATTTGCAACGATGTTAATTTTGAATTTGACTCGCATCGAAAATTGTTTGACAAATTATTGAGTAGCGATGCATTTCAATTTGAGAATAACACTTGAGATAATATTGCTAATGTGTTGAATTTCACTGTTGAGGGTAATGTCTGTTTTTTGTTGAGAACGCGACTTTCTCAACAATTTTTAACTGGAATATTACCCTAATCCTTTGAAAAAATGTTTGAAAAATTGTTGAAATTTAGCATTTTTCAAACGTTTGTGTTTATTCCCAATAAACACAGACATTACCCTCAACAGTGAAATTCAACACATTAGCAATAATATCTCTCAAGGTGGGTACTATGTTTGTTGGCACGAAAAAAAACTTCACTTAACCATTCTTTCGCGTTGAAAAATGAGAGTGTTGACAATAGATTTCGAACGAAGAAAACAGCTATTTTGGAACTATTCTGCGTTTATTTCTCAGCAATTTAATTGACAACATCGCCAAACGTCATAATATTTTTACGTATACATAGGCAGCAGCTGATTGTTTACATACACGCATTCATAATAATTTTTTGATGTGTTTTTCTACCAGTTTTTGAATTGTTTTGCAACCAAACCTCACACAGCACTGGACACTAATAATTGTTAAGAATATAACGCTAGCCGCTCTACTCCTGGTGTCTTACCACATTCGGCAACAGCTTTAACGACATGTGGTACATTGTCGTCTTCTTCAGCTTTTCCAAATGGATACCGTCAATTTGTAACGCCCATCTAACAAACATATAATTCCGGTGTTATGCTAACTTTTACATCATGCGCAGCAATGGACTCATTCATCAACAAACTTAATTCGTTGGTGTCCACAATATCCACACAATCGCATTGCAATACCAGCGGACAAGAGTGTACTTATGCCCATGCTGTTGCCGCCTCACTAGCAATTTCAAATCCAGTGGACACCACCACGGTTCCCACAAAGGATAATAACGCCATTTCATTTGCCAATGTTGTTACCTCGGGGGGAACAACATCATGGGGTGACCAGTTAAAACACGTACACCATACAATAGCTATAGTCAAAGTGAAACTTTTTGTTCAATCAACATAAGCCTATAACTCACGTTCAAGGGTAGTTCCTAAGCAAAAGTCACTGTTCCAGACTTATATTTCGCAAGATAATTCGTCACAAAGGGATGTTAGTGTTCTATACCAGGAACTCTTCGTTGACTGAAATTAATACATTGAGATGCAAAGTGGCTGGTTTACTGAAGAATGTTTCTTGTTATACTCTCCCAATGTATAATTTTATAACTATTTCAGTCACGTTATAAAATTCAACCAGTGTTTTGAATCGATAAAATGCAAGATATATGCATAATTAATTTTTGCATTTTATTTTTGGAACATAGCAATTTATTCTTGTGATTCCATTCGTAGCTACCATAGTACTGCAACATCAATCGCACTGCCTTCTTTATAATTACGATGCACGGCCAGCATGTGTGTTTATTATCCCTATACCCAGTAAAAAGAAACGATTGTAAAATGAAATTCACTAAATAGAACTTTATTTTGTTAACACTTTTCTATAAATTTCATGGTATGTACATTATTTCTATTCTATCATGTAGTAGGGAGCCGCTAGATAGATGGTGGCTTTATTACGAAAATACCACTCCAAGTTATTTTTATTTTGTCAATTGATCTTATTGCATTTTTAAATAACAATGCGAACCACATTTGTATTGTAATTTCACACAAATCATTTGAATAAATAAATTATTTCTTAATTCACATTGCAAATGGCGCCATGTTTTGAAACTAACTAATCTCAACATATGGAAGGATTTAACACGATCTAATTAGGGACTGTGCGCTTTACGTCAGTTTTCAACTCGAAAAACACAAAGTACCACAAATGAACAAATATTTCGGTAGTTTTTCGCATTTTTGGTTTTGTATGGGATTTCGCTGCGGAAACCGAACATAGTACCTACCTTCAAGTGTTATCCTCAAATTGTCAAACAATTTTCGATGCGAGTCAAATTCAAAATTAACATCGTTGCAAATGCTTTTCAATCTAAATTTGTATGAATGATATCCCCACTTCAAATTGAAAGTCAAAGCCAAAATTCTAAGAATTTTGTATAATTTATTAATTTTCATCAAAATAAAATATATAATAACACACTACACTACATAATACACTACAATACCAATTGATAAATAATAATCTTATTAAACATATCAACAAATAAGAAAAAAAACAACAAACAAACAACAAAACTTTAAATATCTTAAACATTATTAGTAAACACTTTTGCATTGATAATTCGATTTCCTTCCTTTTGGTTCCTTCCTTTTATTAACATGCGGGCAATTTGAAATTAGGAACGTACTGGACCGCGTGTTAGAATTGATTTCCAGCAGAAGGAATTCACAAAATATCAATTTTAAACTGATAATAGCATATGAATTAAACTGACGATGTGATGCACATTTTCATCCAGAAGTTGTTGATTTCAACAATTTGTTGTTTTTAACAATTTTAATTGGTAGCACTTGTAATGTTTCTGGAAACTTTTTCTTGTCGATAAGCCACTCATTTTTCATTAGCCAGCTTCTTATTGTTTGCAAGAATGTAGCATCCAAAGATTTTAGTTTTCTGCAAAGAGATTTAAATTTAGTGACTTCTTTAAAGTGTTGATTTAATTTTTCATATTGACGTACCAATTATTATAAACTATTTGAAGCAGTTTCAGCCATTAAAAGCTGGCCATTTTTCATTGGCAAGCTTTTAATGTTTTCAAGAACGTAGAATCCATAATTTTAGTTTTCTGCACAGAGATATACATTTAGTGACTTCCTTAAAGTTTTATTTCATTTTTTATTTTCACTTACCTATTTTTATTACTATTTGGTTACCCTGCCAGCATTTCAAAGTTCCATTTCAACCTCATCGTTGCCACAGACTCGTAAATGTCACTTCAACCATCATGAAAAGGTACATCAAAAAGTACATGCAAGTAATTTGCCATCCCTACTGTTAAAAAAGCCATTTTTTTTTGTGAAACGCCAAGCGCAACCAGCTTGTTATATTTTAATTAAATAAAAACGAAAATAAAGTTCTGAAAACATAGATTATACGCTTAAAAATGTGAAAGGTATATTGGTGAACAATTTGGTGATTTTCCAAATGGAATAAAGTGATTGTTTTTCAGATATTTTACAGACACGCTGCCTCCATGGAATAAAAACCCTGGTTGATAGACGCAGCAACATGTAACTCGCTACTTGTAACTCAACATCATCATTAATGCCAAAAATTATGTTAAATGTAATGTGATAGTGGTATAAATGTTATATTTTTAAGAATTTGTAAATGTTTAATCAAATTAATAAATATCTAAACAAACGTGTTTTACTCGACCACAATGATTCTTTTACAACTATCTTAAAATGCACTTTTTCTGATTGTTTGGAGGGTCCCTTATTGGCGTCGTTCTAAATTGATCTATAAAGGCACCTAATAATTGCACTCATGCGAAACATTTTTGTAGTAACTTGGCGTGGTACAACTTCTCAATAGTGACGACGCTTTTCCGACGAGTTTTTGATGTCGTATATGATTGTTTTCGACGTACTGGGGATTCTCAAAAGAGTCCCCAAATTCAAAAAATGTTGGCAGGGTATATGTCTAAAATTTGGTTATACGTCTAAAATTCTCCATTTTTTTTATTTCTTGCAATTGACCACGAACTTCGTTGCACAAATAAGTATTGAAAACCACATGGTTTTTTCGTTGCATTTTAGGGTAGTGTTTTGTCAAAGTTTTCTCATATTAACTTCAACACCTTTTCAAAGATTTCGTCAAAATTTTTGCAAATTGGAAGTAATTCGCAAACAATTTGAAAATGTATTGAAGATGAGCTATTTCAAGTCAAGTTGAATTTATGTTGAAAATTATATTTACCCTCAAGGCCGGTATGCACCTCTAGCGAAAAATTTCATTCCCATAAGAAATGCATTGCGATTTATGCTAACGAAATTTTCGGTAGCGTTCAATTTTGTAAGCTGGTACGCACCTCTAATGAAAATAACAGGGTTGTCAAAAGCATATTTTGGCAGCAAACATTTAATTTATTACAATCATTGTGTGCGTAAAAGTTTTAAAAGGTCTGTAAATAATAAACAATTTATTTGAGGAATATTTGGAACATATATTAACAATTTTTAAAAGCGATTAGCTGGTTTAAAATTTGTGTACACAGCCCTGTTTTTTTGTTGTAGACTTAAATAAATTTTTGCTACCGAAAATTTCGCTAGAGGTGCATACCGGCCTTCAAACTGAAAAGTTGTTGCATTTGAAAAACGCTCATCCTGTGTTTATTGGGTTGGGTACCATCACATTTTCGAATGTAGTATCGGCCTGTAGATTTTAAACATTTGTTGTAATCGTTTCCACATCGATAAAATTTTGACAACAAATAATTGGGATATCGATTACTGATATATTGTGTTTAACAGTGTATCAGGCATTTCGGTCGCTATGTTTGCTAATTGAAATTATTGAATATTTTTGCAAAGTTTTACAGAAATGCTTATATTAAAACCACTTTTTAACGGAAAAATTGTGTAGAAAGTTCATTTTATGATATACAATTTATAAAGTTGACAAAATGAGAGCGATTGAGACAGTTTTATGCAGGAGTGTGTTTTTTCTGACTTCAATAAATGTGATTTATCTTATTGTTTTTGTATTTGGTTGTGAATGTAAAAATTCTAACGTCGAAGGTAAAGTATAAGTAAACTTTCATAGATCCTTTCAGTAATTATTTCCTACAGACGATTAAAAAGTTGACGCCCTGTTCGTATTAACGTTTATTTATACTTGAGCATTCCTATCATCATTTCAGTACGTTTGTGGAGGGTATACACACAAAGAGTTTTAATATATTCTTTTTATGCGATAATTTCTGGTTGTTTTAAATGTGTTTTGACCCGATTCACATTCATGGACTAATTTAATGTTTATAGTGAAATATTGTCTGGCAACGGGTACAGGTTGTTAACTGACCAAGTAAAAATATTTGTCATATTTCATTCTATCTAAAGATATTGGGATTTTCCTTCCAACAGTCTACGCTCTTTAGATTTATTGTAGAGTTGTTAAATCATTTATTTTTCATCTTGGCTTTCGCACAATTGGTACTATGTATATAACTCGAGTTGCAAAGGCGTGTTTTCATGTACGGAGTATTTTAATTTTCTTTACGGCCATCGGTTCCTGTTTTCTTAACTCTCTAGATTGTCCGATGATTAACTCGCTGCATTATTTACACTTCAACATATCTTAAAACTAAGTTTTTCAGTCATAGATAAATGCTTAAATGTCCACCGAAAAATTACTGGTGCATTAATCTTTCCCACAGGAATATTAAACACTACAATGAGACCGTTTATTTAAACTACTAGGTCGATAGTCACAAGTTACTAGTGCCCTTATAAAAGATTATTAAAATTTGTGATTCTAACAACTTAAGTCAAATTATTAAACAAAATCAATTAGACATTAAATTATTTAATAATAAAACGAATGAAAGTTAGAGCATTAATAGCATTTTCTTCAATATTGAGCAATTTTCCAACCGACGCACTTTGTTCGATAGTCAAGGGCGATTTCAATACCACTACTTAGGTTAGGTATAGGGGCAGCCCGATATTTCAGGCTCACTTACACAATTCAGTCCATTATGATACCACAGTAGTAAACTTCTCATGTATCACTGAGTGCTGCTCGATTCTATGTTAAGCTCAAGGACAAGGGACCTTCTATTTATAGCCGAGTCCGAACGGCGTTCCACATTGCACTGAAACCACTCAGAAAAGCTTTGAAACATTCAAAAATGTCACCAGCATTACTGAGAGAGGATAGTCCACCGCTGAAAGACTTTTTTGACTTTTTGCCATTTCCATTTTCTCCCCTTCGGCTAATTTATTTTAATCTCTATTAAGGATTATATCGCGATTTTTTCGTATTCAAAAAAATTTTTACTTATAGGCGGAGCTTTAAATTAAAAAAGTTAAAATTTTTTCCTTCACATATAAAAAGCTTTATGTATACTTACCAATCCCCTAGCCAAATACGTCTGGGGTTATTCTGAAGTTTGTGAAACAGTTTTAATTTTTACCAGGAACTCGGAAGTTGAATGCAGCGTTGCCTTTATTGGCTCTAAAGAGCCAATAAAAAAAGGTTTTAAGGTTGGGTAGAAATTTGGTTGTATGCTATGCTAAATAAAATCCCAAATATGTTCCATATTGGATGAGTTTGTCATTTATGAATTTAGTTAACAAGGCCGCATTCAAATGTATAAATTTTATACTCGCTTTGACATACTGCTTACAAGCTTCCGACTGGTTTCATCTAAGTTTTCATTACCATGTAATCTTCACAAAATTCCAAAGTTGTTGTTTATTTTTAAATGTTTCATTCCCAATTCTGTGTTTTAACTCTCCCCAAAGGTTTTCAATGGGTTTAGGGTCTGGTGACTAAGTAGATCAATGTAGAAGGGTTATGTCATTGGATTGGAACCAATTTTTAATAAAGCGAGAAGTGAGTTTAGGATCGTTGTCTTGTTGAAACACCCACCTTAGAGGTATGTTTTCTTCTGCGTACGGCAGCATTGTGTTCTCCAATATATTTCTATATTCGAACAGGGTCATTTTGTAAGTAACGCGATAAATTCGACCTAGGGCATACCAGAAAAAACAGCCCCATACCACTATGTTCCCGCTCCCATGCTTGACCGTCATTTTTGTGAAGCGCATATGAAATTATTTTCCTTGGGGTCGATGAACATTACGACTACTACCATTTCGGAATTTTTTTTTTAGTTTCATCGCTCCACAGGATATTGCGCCGTTTTCTCTCACTTACCGTTCCTGACCACCTATAATGTTTTCTGATGAGGCATAGTCTCATCTTACAAATTTTTTAGCATAGGAACTTTTTCCGCAGCATAGGAACTTTTCTGACTGTTCGGCCGAGTAATTTGGCATGCATTACTCGCTGCCCAAAAGATCATGCAGATATCACATTTCCTATTTCAGCAGAAACTTGTCGGGATGATTTGAAAGGTTTTTTTTGAAAGAGTGACAAAAAGATTATCTGTTATTCGAAGTATCTTGCTTGGTTTTCCACGTGTTTTCGCAGAACTTTTCTGTTCTTTTCTGTAAGGCACAAAGTAATGATCTCTTAAAAGATTTGACGGTCGTTCAAAGAGATTTTCCCTCAATTCTTAGACCTAAAACCAGTCTTTTGTTTTCTACTACAATGACTTTTTCGGTTTATCTATCGAACGATCCCATCGCCCACTTTCCCGCCCCTTCCGACCGTGAGGGCCTCGTCCCCATGACGTAGGGACAGCGTACACACCATGATCGGACCATGGCGGGATGGAGGCAGGGGGATTTGACGAGCTACAGAGAAGGACTCATCAGCCGGGTATATTAAAACACAAGATCAAATATTAGGTTATTCAATAAAACTAATGTATTAGTTATCCAAATATGCTAAAATTCTAGACTACATCATATCAAACTAAGGTTAGTGTCAACTAGATGATAGATTGAATTAAAATAATGCACATCCTACGAATAGGCTCCACAGGAGAAAGAAACTGGTAATTCCTAGATGCCCTAAAAGGAACATTTATCCTACTCCAAGATATCAATTCCGAGCATGGAATGTCCCCACTAACTAACCTATACATCATCATGGAGCTCAACATCGTCCGTCGGCTCCTAAGAGTAGGCAAATTAATCAGCCTCAATCTAGAAGTGTATGAAGGAAGAACAAAGTCACTGTTCCAATGAAGATGTCTCAAAGCGAACAACAAGAACTGCTTCTGAACCGATTCTATCCTATCAATGTAAACTTCATACTGAGGATCCCACACGAGAGAATTAACTCTAGAATGGGTCTAACAAGGGCAGTAAAAAGCCTCTTTGTAACATAAGGGTCCGAAAACTCCTTCGCCCAACGCTTTATGAATCCTTGAACCCCATACGCCTTACTCACCATCGAATCAATATGACCATTAAAATTTAGCCTACGATCCATAACAATGCCAAGATCAACAAAAGAATCAACCTCTTCCAATAACGAGCCCCGTATACTATATCGAACATCAATAGGCCTAGACCTAAAGAATCGCATAAACTTGCATTTCATCAAGCTCAAATCCATCAGATTTACCCTACACCAATCATCAAAGCTGTCCAAATCACCTGCACCTGATCAGAATTATCAAACGAGGAGAATAACTTAACGTCATCAGCATACATCAAAATCCTAGAGTTAACCACGGACTGAGGTAAATCGTTTATAAATAACAAAAATAAGACAGGCAGGCCCCAAATGATTACCCTGAGGCACACCTGATGGGACATCAAAGCACCTTGAATAGGAATCACCAAAAGACACAATCTGCATACGGCAATCAAGATACGACGAAATCCAAGCCAAAAGTGCACTGGCCAATCCAATCCTATCCAGCTTATATAACAAGAGCTTATGATTCACCCGGTCAAAAGCCTTACTAAAATCCGTATAAATAACATGAGTCTGATTCCCAACAACAAACTGATTAATAACATGAGAAGTAAATTCCACCAAGTTCGTAGTAGCCGATAGGCCCTTACGAAAAGCATGCTGGCAGGGATCAAGTATCGAAGAAATGCCATGCGACAAAACATCAGTCACCATCTTCTCAAAAACCTTGAGAATAGCACTCAATTTTGCTATCCCCCTATAATTACCCACATCAAAGGGGCTCCCCGACTTATGAATTGGTACGACAAAAGAGCTCCTCCATCTTAGAGGGAAATAACCGAACCTCAATGAACTATTAAATAACATCGACAATGGAGCAGAGAGACATTCGGAGCAAAACCTCAGAATTATCCCAGGAATCCCATCTGGACCACCACTGGTGGACGCCTCAACCCCACGCAAATACCCAGACACAGACAGACTATCAAATAATGGAATTGCCACCCTATCAAGCGACTTAATAGAATAGGGATATGAACCATCAGCATCATAAGAACCCTTTCTATAAACAGATTCAATATAGCCCGCGAAACAGTCCGCAATGGACTGGTCCCCATAAAAGTCAACACCATTCCTCCGGATCTTCGAAGGCCTAGTCGAAGACTTACGTTTCATCCTAAAAAAATTCATAAAAAGAACTCGGGTTACAATGAATGTCACCTCCAACCTTATCAATGTAACGAACATAACACGCTCTTGATTCCATATTATAAATAGACCTAGCGACAGAGTACCGAGAATAATCAAAATCAGATCCCGTCCTCTTATAACGTCTAAAACATCTATGCCTATCATTCCTGAGTCTTGTCAACACAGGAGCATACCATGGCCGATTCCTAGGAACAGTCCGCGACACAAAACCGTCCAAAACTTTGTAGAAATTATCAACAGCCATATCGATATCAGACAACCGATCACACCTACAAACAGAGCCCCAGTCAACACCCGAAAGAAGCGAATTCAACAAATCGGAATTCGTCTTCTTAAAACATAGTGAAAATACCTCATCCCGAGCAGCAACCACTTGAGACTCATGAGCAACATCCAAGAGGCAAAGAGAGAAAGCAGGGTGATACCTATCCTCAGGATAAGAAACAGGATCACATCTGGACAAATCAAAATTATAAGAATCGCCTACAAAAACCAAATCAAGAATCTTCCCAAAGAAATTCAAAACTCCATTTATCTGGCACAAACCATCATCAAGAAAAATATCCAAAAAAGTCGTCACCCATTCCGATCCACCAGAAGTAGTCAGTGGAGTCAACGCCTCCGTATCAGGCAAGTCGAGGCAAGACACCATAGGCAAATCAAAATCGCCCAAAACCACGATCCTGTCCGAACCATTCATTCCAGACATAATACTATTTATTGCCACAAAATGACGCTCATAAATAGAATACTCAGAAGCCGGAGGTATATATGAGCATGTGACGAATAACCTAAATTTCAGAACATCTACCCTTACCGCAAGGAATTCAATACCATCAACATCGTCCAGAACAATTCGCTCAGATGGGAAGGTGTCAAGGGCACCAATTAGTACTCCACCACCAATCCTACCCATACGATCCTTCCTGAACACCAAGTAATGACCACAAAGAATCTCAGAATCATATACCGATGGCCTGAGCCAAGTCTCAGTCATAACCAAAACCGCAAACTCAAAACCAAAATTAAAACTATCAGCATACAGCCTCGATAATTTCGTATTCAACCCTCTGACATTCTGATAAACAATAGAAAAAGAGCGACTCAGTTTTTTGGAGATGGAGGAGGCCTGCTAAGTAATCTAGCTAAGTTATCAGACCGATCAACAAACTCCTTAAAGAATGCCCTAGGAGGCCAAAAATCACGATTACACAGGGTATCGAAGAGATCAGCATCGACAATAATCTTAAATGAAGATCTATTCTCAGAGAACTGAGACTTCAACCTAATAGTCCTAAAACCCGATATACTATCGACCCTAGACCTAATATAACAATCAATGTACTCAGCCGTCGTCTCCGGGGAAAAACGAGAAACAACAACTACCCTCTTTGAGGCAGCCATATTGAGTCTCTTCGAGCTTTTTCCCCTTGGTTGAGGCTGAGGGCAATCCGATAAAGTAGGCGTCGCGAAACTTATGAGAGACAAAGCCCACGACTCCGCGAAGAAGTCGAGTCAGTCACCAAAGGAATCGGCGGTACAGGAGCTTGCGTGGACTGTTCAGCTACAATACCTGGAAGAGGATCACAAGAAATAGGAGCAGTCACAGCCGCTCGGGGCAGTGATGATACGGCACCAGCTTCCAACGTACCGGAAACACTAGGCATCGCATTCTTCGTACCCCTTACAACCGCTGACGCACCCCAACCGTTGATGATCCCACACCAGATTTCGGCAGCCCCGAACCAGTCCTAACAACCTTAGTACGACCCTCCTTCGGCGACGACTTTTTCGAAGACCTCTTCCGTTTCGTACCCGATACAGGAGAGGCAACAAATGACGAAAGATCCGCAAACCTATCAAACAACGTCGAAAATTTCACAAAGCCCGAATACAGCTCCCATAAGTCACGCGTCAACGTAGTCACCTCAGACGCATAATGTACTTATTTTTTTGACCAACCAAATAAAGCGCTTCATCACAAAGATAAAACAGTCAACAAAAATAATGACATTTTTGCGTTTTTGTTTTATTGAATCAGTGCTGCCAATATTGAACTTTAGTTACATGACGTAGTTACAACACCAAATGAAAAAATATGTTAGAGTTAGGACAAAAAAGAAAAAAATGCCAACGTGTACTTATTATTATAAAAAATATTCTTAGTGAATCATTATATCCAAATGTATGCTAAATTGTAGCATATACAGTGACAAAAATATTCGTTTTTTGTTTTCTTGAAATCTAATATATTTTTTGTAAACCGTTCAACATTTTTATTAAATAGTTTTATTGAAATGTTTCCATGGTTTTGTTGAACTGCCTGAATTTATTCTAATAATTCGTTGATAGTTTTGCTGCAAGTAGAGGATGCTGATGAGGAATGTGGTAATTCCGAAACGTGCGTCCATCCAACCATCTTGCAGGCTATACGGTTTTGCCCAAATAAATTTGACAAACATTCTTTTCCACTGGTTTTAAACTGAAATCAACAACAACAAAATTATTGAAGAATAAACCAACAATAACAAAACAAAATTATTTTTTAAGATACTAACCTGAAGGTTGTGTTTTCTCTTTTCGTCTCATATGCTATAAGACGGAAAAGATGTACGATTTCATCCCTGTTGCAATCCACAGGATACACTTGAAAATGGAAGTACAATGATTCAATATGTATACGATTGAAAATTTGCGTTTGCCAACAACTTTCTTTTATCATGTTTTTTTCTAAACACACACCAAATGACTCAATGCCAAGGGAAATATATGAAACATTTCGCATTTCCGCTATAAATTCTACATTTTCAAATATCCCAATAAACACAAACGTTTGAAAAATGCTAAATGTCAACAATTTTTCAAACACTTTTTCAAAGGATTAGGGTAATATTCAAGTTGAGAAATTGTTGAGAAAATCGCGTTCTCAAAAAAAAAAAAAAAAAAACAGACATTACCCTCAACAGTAAAATTCAACACATTAGCAATAATTTCTCAAGCGTTATCCTCAAATTGAAATGCATTTTTTATAATTAGTCATTTTCGTCAAAATAAAATATCGTTAGCTTAATGTGTAAAAGTGCTAAGTCAAGTTTTTGAAATTTTACAGGAGAGGCAAAAAACTTAATAAATTGTGAAATAAACCTATTTTCGAAATACTGTAAGTGTAGTTACCATAAATGCTTTCAATGCAAAATCGCACACAAAAAAATGGCTTTTAACATTTTTTAGCAAAGCCCACATAACCTAAAATTTGATTTATCACGTGTTTTTCAACAGGTGCTGTCTTGGCACTTTTACACATCATTACCAAACTGAGATAAAAACAGATATTTAATATATATATTTTTTGTTGGTAAACTGTGTTTACACATTAAGCTAACGACATATAATAATACACTACACTACATATTACACTACAATACTAATTGAAAAAAAATATCTTATTAGACATATCAACAAATAACAACAAAACTTTAAATATCGTAAACATTATTTGCAAACACTTTTGCATAGATAATTCGATTTCCTTCCTGTTGGCGTCATAAACAGCATTATGCGGACAATTTGAAATGAGGAACGTGCTGGACCCCGTGTTAGAATAGATTTCCAGTAGAAGGAATTCACAAAATATCCATTTTAACCTGATAATAGGATGTAAATTAAACCGATATGGAATAATATCAACTTGATATTATGAAGTTCTTTAACAATTTTAATTGGTTGCACTTTGAAATGTTTCTGGAAACATTTTCTTGTCTATAAGCCACACATTTTTCATCGGTCAGCTTCTTAATGTTTCCAAGAATGTAGCATCCAACGATTTTAGTTTTCTGAAAAGACATTTATGGTATTTAAAATAAAAACACGTAATTTGTCAGAGATTTTGATGCACTCTCTAGTGCAGTCTGTGAATATGCCTTGTCAGCAGGTTCGAGTCCTGTCACGGTCGCCATATGGTATTTAAAATAAAAACACGTAATTTGTCAGAGATTTTGATGCACTCTCTAGTGCAGTCTCCTCTTTATTAATTAACCAAAAAACAATTTACTTATCAACTATCCCTAAGTTATAGTTAGAGGTGCACACCTGTGAATATGCCTTGTCAGAATATTCACACGGTTGCACATAGCGAGTGTGCATATGCGTGAATCGAGTTACAGTCGTAGACGTCTGGCTTATGCATATGCGTGAGTCTAGTTACTGTAGACGTCATGAGCCGAGTTACAAATGTAATCGTCTGGCATATGCACACTACACCTCCCTTTTCAAAAAAAAAAAAAAAAATGATTTTATCAGTTTTTAGTTACGATTACAGTTGTTTTTTTTACTAATTACATAATAGTTATCATTATAGTAATGTGTATTATTATTATATATACATATTTTATTTTATTAATTTTACAGTTTTTTTTTCACTTATTACAAAAATAGTTATTATTAATTATTATATATACATATATTATTTTATTACTAATACAGTTTTTTTAATTATTGCAAAAATAATTATCATTATATTATTAATTATATAGTTATTATTAATTATTGTTCTTATAATATATCTATATATTTATATATTCGGGCCCTTTTTCTAATCCCTATACATTTTTAACCTATCACTGTGCACAGCATTCTTTTTCCTATTGCTACCTCTTATTATTACATTCCCATTACTACCTAACTCTTCTACTCTAAATGGTCTTACATATTTATGATCTAATTTGTGACCTGCCTCATTTCTAAGGAGCACAGAATACCCTATTTTAAAAGTTGGTACGTACTTTTTCGTATCATACCGCTCCTTTCTCTTCATTTTTGAAGTTTCAAGGAGTTGACGAGCTCTTTTGTATGCCACTTCTAACCTGAATCTTACTTCTTTCGAATAATCTTCTGGGTTGTACAAGGGCTGAATATTGTTACTTTGATTGAACATCTGAAACCCATGCGGAATTCTTCCGAATAGTAATTCAAAAGGACAATATCCATGCGAAGTAGATGGTGTTGTATTATAACAATAGGTAAAATACTTTAACCACACATCCCAATCGTCTTTTTCAACTGATATGTATGACCTTACATATTCGTTAAAAGTCCGATGACTTCGCTCTACCGTCCCAAGGGTTTGGTGATGATAGGCCGTGGACGTTATATTATTCACCTTTAAATATTTACATATATGTTCTATCAAACTATTTTTATATTCCGTGCCCATGTCAGTGACAAGAGCTCTCATAGGCCCGTATGTTAATATATGAGACTCAAAAATTGCCTTGGCCACAGTTTTTGCATTTTTGTCCGGTATTGGCATACTCGTTGCCTTGCTCGGACTTCGGAAAAGGCCCAATGGTATCAACGAGTACGATATCAAAGGGTTTTGGTGGCGTAGGCGTCAGGGTCATTGGAACCTTTGTATGTCGGGTAACCTTTGAAAGCTGGCAATTTTTGCAAGTTTTCACATGCTTGGTTATGTCCCGAACCATACCTTTCCAGAAAAAATGCCTTTTAATTTTGGCGTATGTCCGAGTAATTCCCGTATGACCACCTTCAACAGGATCGTCATGATACCTCGTCAAAATATCCTTTATTTCTTTTTCATTATTTTTGTTTATGATGGTCACCATGGGTAGTAGCTCTACACTTACATTTTTTAAAATCTTATTGCCCATTATTTTGAAATATTCAATGGGAACAAATTCAAATATTTGTTCACTTGGTGCCATTTGTAATTGTGTAATATTAAGTATGCCGGCTTCTTTATCAAGCCTGTGGAAGAATTGAATAATATCAAATTTTCCATTAGCATACAAATCCACAATATTTATTCGTTTTAAAATTGTTTTGCCACGTTTTAAAGAAGACTGGCTTATGGACAATTTTAATTTTACGAAATTTTTAACGTCATTATAATTAATGACTTCATAAACATTGGGCTTTTTTAAAGGTTTTTCAAGGATATTGCTATCCGTGAGAATTTTACTATTTTGACGAGTCTCGGATCTGGTCATAACTTTAGTTTGGTTAATTTGTTCTTTCAAATCGTTTAGAGTAATGCGGGATAGAGCATCCGCTACAACATTTTGTTCTCCCTTGAGGTATTCTACAGAAAAATCATATTCCTCTAAATCCAATCGTATTCTAGTTAGTTTCGAACTTGGATTTTTAAGGGAGAACAGATAAGACAAGGGCTTATGGTCTGTTTTGACCAAGAAATGTGTTCCGTACACGTACGGTCTGAAATGCTGAATTGCCCAATGGATGGCGATTAGTTCTTGTTCGGTTGTTGATTTATTGGCCTCACCCCTTGTAAACGTTTTGGATGCAAATGCTATCGGAAGCTGTTGGCCATCGTGTTCTTGGCTTAATACTGCTCCGCATGCATATTTACTGGCATCAGTTGTAATACAAAATTGCCTATCAAGATCGGGGTATTGCAACAATGTAGGCTTTAACAATTGCTCCTTCAGCTACTCAAATGATTCATTACACTGTGGAGTCCATTCAAATTTTACGTTTTTCTTACATAGGCGAGTAATATGCCTAGAATAAAACGAAAATTTTTTTACCAATCTTCGATAATAATTGCAGAATTTGTTTATCCTAATATCTAACTGTGTCGATCCCAACGATTTAATTGTTCCTTGACCAATGCCACTTATAGTTGTAGTATTGGTCTGATCTATTTGACGATATTTCCTATTAAATTGTTTTAATAGGGATATGTCAGCACCAGTGTCCACTAAGAATGTAAGCTCTGACTTACGTTTACTTTGAAAATTTTGGACTTTTGGACTATTGTTCCCCCAAGGGATGACTCCAGTTTTCCGAATTATTACCTTTGTCAATGACTACTCGTACATTATTATTGTACGAGCCACGGCCTCTATAATTACCGCGGTAGCTTTGGCCACGTTTGTTGCCATTACTTTGGCCACGATAGTTGTTATATCTACGGGCTTGATTGTTAGCGCGCCCACGGCTATATCCTTGTCCGCGCCAATTTGTGTTATAATACCTTACGTCGCTTTCTGATGAAGATTCGGTACAAGTATTAACAAATTTTGATACCGCATCATTCATATTACTAAAGTTGCCTGCAGCCATTATGAGGCGAACCTTTTCGTTTGACGCATTTTTCGTCAAAGACTTTACAGCCGTTTGGGTCGCATATTTTTCTGCCAGTTCTTGTGATAAACCATCAGATATGTATGCTGCAGAGAGAGCCTTTGTGAGTTCCTCCAGTTCACGTACAAACATATTTGCCAATTTTTTCCCTTGCTTTACCTTCATAATTTTTGCAGATAGAACTTCAGTCGACTGGCCTTTTACGGCAGATTTTAGCCGATTGGCAATATCCCGTATTGAAGACTCATTAGATATCAGGCTTCTAGCAGTGCCTTTCAGTTTTGTCCTAATGAGACTTACTGCTATGGTCTCATGGGAGTCCTTTATGGATTCCACCAAATCCAACGAGCCTAAGAAGGGTTGTAAGTTTTCGGGGTTTCCATCGAAGTCGGGAATAATCTTCGATATTAATCCAAGAAACTCGGAAATTGTTTGAGACATTTTACCGATATCTTCTGATGAGTTTGATTTTAATTCTTGAATAAGGTGGGTCGGTCATTATTGAGGCATTTATACGATTTATCAAAAATTTCCTTTAAGAATTTCACCTTTTTTAAAATATCCTGCCATTCCATTTGTAAGAGAAATATACGCGGGGAATTGGGAACAAAAATGTTAACGGAAAAATTAAAAATAAATTTCTAAATTATTTTCTATCGTATAACAAATTGAGACAAAAAAAAGGAAAAATTTATATTTCGGCTATTGTTGATATTTTTTGACTCTTTAGTGCCCATTTTATAACGTACATATACAATTGTTTTGATTTTTTAATTTTGTTTTGTGGATATTCTTTAGTAATATGTTATAATTGAAGTATATTTAATCACTTCATATGCAATTGTTTAAAATTGGTTTTTGTTTGATTTTTCTTTAGAAATATGTAATAATTAAAGTATACTTAGTTACTTTATATGCAATTGTTATGAAATTGGTTTTTGTTTGATTTTTTTGGATATTCTTTAGTAATATGTAATAATTAAAATATATTTTGTCACTTTATATGCAATTGTTATGAAATTTGTGTTTGTTTGATTTTTTTTATATTCTTTAGTAATATGTAATAATTAAAGTATAATTAGTCACTTTATATGCAATTGCTTTGAAATTGGTTTTTGTTAGATTTTTTTTTGATATTCTTTAGTAATATGCAACAATAAAAGCATTTTTAGTCACTTCAATTTTCTGCAGCATCATATTTTCCTTCCTCCAGATTTATTGGACTTCTCTTTATTTATTTCAGATTTTAGAGATTGCACCTTATTTTCCAAACCATTGATGTTTTCCAAATGCTGTTTGTTTGCTTGTACGTTCTCTTCCTTTAATTCTTTATGCTTACTTAGTAAGAGTTTTTGGGCTTGTTCCAATTTTTCGTAGCTCATTTGTACTTCACTTGTCACGGTCGCCATATGGTATTTAAAATAAAAACACGTAATTTGTCAGAGATTTTGATGCACTCTCTAGTGCAGTATGTGAATATGTCTTGTCAGCAGGTTCGAGTCCTGTCACGGTCGCCATATGGTATTTAAAATAAAAACACGTAATTTGTCAGAGATTTTGATGCACTCTCTAGTGCAGTCTCCTCTTTATTAATTAACCAAAAAACAATTTACTTATCCTATCCCTAAGTTATAGTTAGAGGTGCACACCTGTGAATATGCCTTGTCAGCATATTCACACGGTTGCACATAGCGAGTGTGCATATGCGTGAATCGAGTTACACTCGTAGACGTCTGGCTTATGCATATGCGTGAGTCTAGTTACTGTAGACGTCATGAGTCGAGTTACAAATGTAATCGTCTGGCATATGCACACTACACATTTAAGTTTAGTGACTTCTCTAAAGTGTTGATTCAATTTTTCATATTGACTTGCCAATTATTATAAACTATTTAAGGCAGCTCCAGTTAATATCCAACATTTTTCATCGGTCAACTTTCTAATGTTTTCAATAACGTAGAATCCATATTTTTACAGAGATATACATTTAGTAGGTTAGGTTAGGTTAGGTTATGTGGCAGCCCGATATCAGGCTCACTTAGACTATTCAGTCCATTGTGATACCACAGTGGTGAACTTCTCTCTTATCACTGAGATACATTTAGTAACTTCCTTAAAGTTTTATTTCATTTTTTATTTTCACTTATCTATTATTATAAAGCATTTGGAGTAAATTCAGTTCTTTGTCTAAAATTTGCCATTCTTTTTATTTCTTCCAATTGACCATGAACTTCGTTGCACAAAGAAGTATTAAAAACCACATGGTTTTTCGTTGCATCTTAGAGTAGTGCAGTGTTGCCAATTTAGCTTTTTCCCGCTAGATTTGGCTTTTTTTGAAGACGTTTAGCGGGAAAAAATGCATTTAGCTTTTAGCTTTTTTTCTGGCTTTTTTTCATGACCCTTTTAGCTATTTTTGGCTTTTTTTATTTTCGACATGTTTCTATTGAAATATGGATAAATCGGCGTTTTTATCTAAGCCTTGCTACAAGTATAAGGGTTTCCACATATTTCAAAGCTCAGTTGAAACATTAATAATGAGTCCAGCCATTATGCGGGCATTTTTGTAGCAAATACACCTTGTAAAGTTTTTTCATTATATACATAAAATTTATCGTAAACTTTAAATCTACTATTACCATACAAATTTGTTAGATAAACTGTCAGTAAATTATTGGGAATATTATCATTTGACTCGTTTATCCTTTTTATGTTATTATAATATTCTAAAGTTATTACGATATTACTAAATTAAAATAGTAGATGTGAATAGCTTTGTGCACTGAAAAAATATTGTCTCCTTAAAATACGAACACGAATTTTGGTTATAATAGCATTTGTGAATTTCTTTTATATAAACTGTTTTCCTTGTCCAAAAGACAACAAAGTCGTTTTGTCCTTATAATTAAGTGATTCAACTTAAAAATGGGTATGTTTTCATGAAAGAAGGAAGAATTAATGAAATAGTCTTTAAATGTGAGGAGTTTTTACATCTTAACCACAAACCAAAATAGCGTTAAAAAAGAGAAGATGTTTTTCAACACTTTATTTTATTTTGGCAAATAGGAAGTAATTCGCAAACAATTTGAATATGTATTGAAGATGACCTATTTCAACTCAAGTTGAATTTATGTTTAAAACTATATTTACCCTCAAATTGAAAAGTTGTTGCATTTGAAAAACGCTCATTCTGTGTTTATTGGGATTTTTTTAAAACATTAGGGTAATATTCAAGTTGAGAAATTGTTGAGAACATCGCGTTCTCAACAAACAAAAAAAACAGGCATTAACCTCAACAGTAGAATTCAACACATTAGAAATAATTTCTCAATTGTTATCCTGAAATTGAAATTCATCGCTTCTCAATAATTTCTCAAACAAATTTCGATGTGAGTCAAGTTAAAAATTAACATTGTTGCGAATATTTTTCAACCTAAATATGTACAAATGCTAACCCCTCTTCTAACTGAAAGTCCAAAGCCAAAATTCTATGGATTTTGTATAATTTATTCATTTTCGACAAAAAAAAAAATAGATAATATAGTTCTAAGCAGATTTATCCAGATTTGATGAGACAAAATTGGTTATAATTATGTATAATTCCATATATGATGAGATCTAACATCAGATCCAACTATATATATGGATCGATATAATTATACCTAAGACATTAGATCTAGGCCAATATTGAGATATGATCAGATCTATTTCCATAGTAATTAGATACGATTAGATCTTACCATTTTCCGGATCTAATCATATCTAATCGTATCAAGTTAGATCTCTCAATTTTTATTCGAGTATGGAATGATTACTTATTGTTGAAATTGAACCAAAATAGAAGGTATAAAAATATGTGATGTTTGCTTGCACGACTTTATAAATATAAATAAACAAGGAATTAGTTTAAAAATAAATAAAGTTCTTTTGTGCTTTCTTTTCTCAAATGGCGTCCTATTTTGGCTGGCGAAAAAAGTTTTTTTTTTTTTTAAGAAAGATCATAACATTTTAGATTTTAACCATGTTCTTTTACATGGGAGAAAAACATTTTTGACGAATACCATAACATTCTACATCGTGACCACTGTCCTTTAATTCAAAATCCTTTTTATCAATATAATAACATTTTCGATAAGGCCAATTATATTTTTCTTAGAATTATTTTCACTGAGCCAACATGGTTGCATGGTGAAATATAGCTCATATCATGTTATTTTGCACTTCGAATATGATCGTTACAAACATGTTTCTTCTTTCACACATCAATAAATCTTGTAAGGCTTAGTTATGCATTTAAAAATGTAACGTAGCCGTAACATAACGGCAACGTGTGATATTTTGAAATTTTTGAAATTTAAGCAACGTACCAAGAACGTGCAGAAAAAGGTTAATTTTTTACACTTAAAATTAATTTTATGAATAATATTAGGTTCTCATAGTCAATTTTAACCGAAAACAACACAATAATATTTTTTATCGAAATGAATTTTCACGTTATTCAAATTTTTCTCTCTTTCAATCGATAACGCTTGTTTTTCGAGTTGGGATGTGTGTGTGTCGCTTGTTTTTCGAGTTGGGATGTGTGTGAAGATAAATTCGAATTTGAAATTTGCAGCAAAAACTTACAGAGACACAAACCAGCACCAAAAATATTTTTCAAATTCGAATTTAGGATTTCATATTCGAATTTGGATTTTTAGTATTTGGCTTATTATTTAGGCCGCGTGCGATATAGAGAGTAGGCTCATTGGAAAGGGCTTCAGCTCTGCTTTCATAATCACAAAAGTCTTCATTAGAAATGTATTTGTGAAAAGCGAAAATTTGAAAACTGTACACAGTTTGACCGCCACAACCCGAATGGCGTCCTCTTTTATTTCATCATATTTCGTTTGCTTCTTAGTAATCTATTACATACGTACATGGTTGTATTTGTCATGATAAAAGTGAATCTATTTACAATATCCTTGTTCCCTAATTATATCAACTACAACTCGGCCAACCTGACAGTAGTGACGGCCCCGGCCCCCTCGGCATGAAAGTACTTCTAGTCTTAAAATAATCATCTAAATACTTATATTACTTATGCTAGCATATATACTCTACGGGGCAGAGCAGCCCTGGGTCCCTCTACCTGGGTCATCCGACTTCCACAATCTCATATTGCAAGCTTCTATAACTCCTTCATAGGGAATTTGAGTGATCTGTCAATTTTCAATATCACCAACTACACAACGATCATTTGGTAGCACCTTGCCCACAACGTAATGACCCTTGCATTTCGGCAATAATTTCTTGTTGACCCCCACCGTCGTGTCCACATTCCTGACTACAACAAAATCGCCAGCCCTGAACGAATTAACCTTATAACCCTTTTCCCTGGAGCGTTGCTCATTGTACTCCTGCGACCTAGCAATAGAGGCCTCGGCCCTATCCCTAATCTCCTTAATACCCCCCGGGGCGGAAAAATCCCTCTTCCAGGTACTCTGAAAGTTTGTCCATTATCTCCCCTCGTTGATTGACCCCAAATAAAACCCTTCTTGGGGTGTCCCCAATAGACCTATTCACCATATTATTAAATGCAAACTCTACCTTGCCAAACTGTTTCACCCAATCCGCATGAGCCACTGGCTCACTAAGTTTAGCTAACATTCCCACCAGAGTCCTGTTCACCCTTTCAACCTGTCCATTCGCCTGAGGCGAGTGCACTGCTACCTTAACATGATCTATATTCCTTTCCGCTAAAAAGTAGAAAAACTCCTTTGACGTAAAGCAACTGCCCCTATCAAAATATTTCAACAGCGCCGCCTTAACCTCCTTAGTACTCGTCGTAAGAACAGGATAAAGCCTGACAAACTTCGTAAACGCATCGATGATACTAAGATGTGTTTCCTTTCGACTGCAGCGCCGGTAATGGGCCCAAATGATCCAAATGGATTGTATGAAAAGGTCTTGGTTCCTTTGGAATACTGTGTAATGTTCTCGCATTAGGTTTATGAGGGACAGAATACATAATACACCTCAGGGAGTTTCTCCGGTATCTGTCAATCTTCTGTCTCATCTCCGGAAATCAATAGTGGTCCTTCATCTTCAAATAGCACTTATCCACTCCTAAATGGCCCAACTTCTCGTGTATATTCCTAATTACCTCGGTCTCCATCTCCTTCGGCACAAAAAATCTCAAGACATCATTAACCTTCCTGTATACCACACCATTCACCATGTCGTATCCTGTAGGACATTTGTACTACCTGGTTAAAAAGCACTTTATAACATAGAAATATTTTTGTAATAGTAGCTTTAAAATAGTTTTTGATCTGAAATTTTTTTTTAAATATATATACTAAATTTTTCTTCTTGTCAACTTGACTATTCTGTATTCACATTTTCTATGAATTAAATAAAACTTTATCACATTTGTTTTAATAAGTTCGCTGGCTTTTTTTGTTAACCCGAAAGGATAAAGTTTTACTATCCAATAGGTTATGGGCCCAGTTAAGTGAATGAATTAAAAAAAAATTAAAAGAAAATTTTGCGAAAATGGAAGATGTGAAATCCTGTATCAAGAAACTAAATGGAGATAATTACCAAATCTGGAAATACAAGCTAGAACTGTTATTGATAAAAAATGATTTATGGGATATAATCTGCTCTGAAAAACCTGCTGATGCCCCTGATGCATGGGTGACTAAGGATGGTAAAGCTCGTGCTACTATAGGTTTGTTGGTTGAGGACTCTCAGTTAGTACATCTATGTAATTTAAAAACCGCACGAGAGTACTGGGAATCGTTGAGGAAAGTCCACGAAAAGCCAACATTGTCGAACAAGGTTATGTTATTAAAGAAGTTATGCAGAATGCAGTTGAGACCTGGACAAGATATTGAATCGCATATATCAGAAATGCTAGATACGGTAGACAGACTAAATAGTCTAGGAGAATCGTTGGCAAATCATCTTCAGGTTGCATTTTTATTGGGAAGCCTACCAGATGAGTATAATTCTATTATTACAGCCCTGGAAGTTCGACCAGATGCAGATTTGACTTTGGAGCTTGTCAAAGAAAAGTTAGTACAAGAATTCAAACGTAGAAATGAGGCTAATCAAAACATAAATTCATCAAATTTGGCTCTGAAATCAAAAACGAAAACAGCGGTAAAATGCTTTAATTGCGGAAAGACCGGCCATTTTAAAAAAGACTGTAGAATTAAAAAGGAAATCAAGTTCAATGCTATGAAAACATCAGAAGATTTTAGCTCGAGCCAATTTTGTTTAAACTCGATTGTCAAAATTAGTCCAAAAAGGTCTGGATATCACAATCAAGGAAAAGAAATGTGAAATTTTTAAAGGCAATAGAATTTTGGCAACAGCAAAACTTGTTAATAACTTGTATGTGTTACAACAAGACAATATTGCAAATATAGCACATTCTAAGGTCGTGGAATGTATACATACATTTCATCGTAGATTTGGTCATCGCGATATAAATGCCATAAAGTATGCTATTAAGGAGAATTTAATTACTAACGTCAACTTGAAATCATGCAATTGCTCAGACAATTGTGAAACTTGCTTGAAGGGGAAGATGTCTAGACAAGAATTTCCCAAGACAACTCAAAATAGATCCAATGAGATTTTGCATACGATTCATGCCGATTTATGCGGTCCCATGCAAGAAGTTACACCGAGTGGGAACAAGTATTTCCTAACAATGATTGACGATTATTCAAGATATTGTATGGTGTACTTTTTAGCGAGCAAAGACGAGACATTTGAAAAAATAAAAGTGTTCATGAACTATACTGAAAATTTCTTTGGAAAAAGGATTAAAATACTAAGAACCGACAGAGGAGGAGAATTTCAAAGTAGATCATTTGATCAGTACATAAAAAATAAAGGCATATTCCATCAATTTACAGCACCTCACACACCCGAGCAAAATGGTGTCGCTGAGCGAAAGAACAGAAGCTTAGTTGAAATGGCGCGAAATATGTTAATATATTCAGGACTACACCTAAAGTACTGGGCTGAAGCTATTAACACTGCAAACTACTTACAAAGCCGGCTACCCTCCAAAGCTGTGAATAAAACCACTTATGAAATGTGGTTTTCTAAGCAGCCGTCAATGGAACATGTTCGTATGTTTGGTTGTAAAGCATTCTATCACGTAAATAAAAAATTTCGACAAAAATTCGACAAAGTATCGAAAAAGGGAATTTTAGTAGGATTTTGTGAAGAATCGAAGGCTTATCGAATCTTAAATCCGGAAACGAATAGGATTGTTATTTCGAGAGACGCAAAGTTTTTAGAAGAAATTTACCACCAGGATTCGGAAGATGATGTTATTCCGTTTATGTTCTCAAATTCTGACCAACCAATCATTGCTATGGACACATCTATCAATCAAGAAAATGAGAGTTACGATACTGCTGAAGAAAACGAGGAAATACAAACAGCTGGAAATGGTTCGTTAACAGAAAATACATTGGTCCAGAATTCTTGCGATGTGGAGCCAAGGTTAAGACAATCTTCGAGGACTACCAAAGGGAAATTACCGGAAAGGTATGTTTATAAAATAACTTCAGTATTCGAACCAAAGACTTATCAAGAAGTTATTCAATGTTCTGAAAGTAAAAATTGGCAAAATGCTATGGAAGATGAAATTCAGGCAATGTACGAAAATAACGTTTGGGAATTGGTTGAATTACCAAAAGGCAGAAAAGCGGTTGGAAATAAATGGATTTTCAAATTAAAAACTTTAGGAGATGGAAGTTATAAATACAAAGCCCGACTAGTAGCGAAGGGGTTTTCGCAGAAATATGGTCAGGATTATGACGAGGTCTTTGCATCAGTAATGAAACAATCAACTTTTCGAACACTTTTGTCAGTGGCGTCATATAAAAATATGTTGGTCCATCATATAGACGTAAAAACGGCTTTTCTGAATGGAGATATTGACAATGAAATATATCTAAAACAATCCGAAGGATTCAAAACGCCAAATAAGGAGCACTTGGTGTGCAAGTTGAATAAAAGTATTTATGGTCTCAAACAGTCGGCCCGTTGCTGGAATCAAAAACTTAACGAATTTTTATTAAGTTTAGGATTCAGAAGGGGTAAAGCCGACTGCTGTCTATATACAAAGGGAGAATTGGATGATACCATATACTTACTGGTTTATGTCGATGACATACTCATATTCGCCAAAAATGAGAATGCAATTGAATCTACAGTGCAACATAATTCATCAAAATTTAAAATTAATAATTTGGGTCCATTAAGCAATATCTTGGAATTCAAGTGGAGAAAATAAACAACAAGTATGTAATTCATCAACAACGTTATATAGAAAAAATTTTGAATGAATTTGGAATGAACACATCTAAAACTTCAAAAATTCCATTAGATGTTGGGTATATAAAGAATAGTGTAGAGAATTCGGAAATCATGGATTCGAATGACTTATATAGACGTGCTATTGGATCGGTACTCTTCTTATCGAACAATACAAGACCAGATATAACCGTTGCGACATCAATCCTAAGTAGAAAAGTTTCATGTCCAACCAAATCGGATTGGAATGAAGTAAAACGCTTGTTAAGATACCTAACTGGTTCAAAGAATTTGAAGCTCTGTCTAAATTGTAGCAACTTTAACTTGGTTGGGTTTGCTGATGCGGATTTTGCTGGAGAAATTAGTGGTAGAAAATCGACAAGTGGCTATGTTTTTCAACTGGGCGGAGCAACTATATCCTATTCTTCTCGTAAACAGAAAATTGTAACATTATCTTCTACCGAAGCTGAATTCGTTTCATTAGCGGACGCAGCCCAAGAACTTATTTGGTTAAGAATGCTTTTTCAAGATATTAAAATTGACGTTAAAGACATTTCTATCAAAGAAGATAATCAATGCTGCCTTAAACTATTAGACGCTGAGAAAATTAATCCACGTACGAAACACATTGATGTTAAATATTATTTTGTGCGAGAACTTAAGCAAACCAAAGAAATACAATTCGAATATTGCCCCACGGATGAAATGCTAGTGGATATGTTAACGAAGCCTCTGCAACGCGTAAAACTAAATAAATTCAAAACTATGATTGGACTTATTTGATTTCTATATTATAAATTGAGAAGGGGTGTAGGACATTTGTACTACCTGGTTAAAAAGCACTTTATAACATAGAAATATTTTTGTAATAGTAGCTTTAAAATAGTTTTTGATCTGAAAAAAATTTTTTAACATATATACTAATTTTTTCTTCTTGTCAACTTGAATATTCTGTATTCACATTTTCTATGAATTAAATAAAACTTTATCACATTTGTTTTAATAAGTTCGCAGGCGTTTTTGTTAATCCGAAAGGATAAAGTTTTACTATCCAATATATCCCTCCACCGTTCCCTTCTCCAACCTCAATCTCAAATCGCTTATCTCTCGGTCCCTAGACTGTCCGCACACAACTATATCTTCCGCCTCAATAGTCGCCACCACATCACAACTCTGATCAATTCTAGACAGTGCATCAACAAGCCCCATCCTCGCCCCAGATCTGTGCACAATAGTGTAATTATAGTCCTTCAGCTCCAATGCCCATCTTGCTATACGGCTATTAATGTTCCTCTTGGCCAGTGTCAAAGCGAGGGAGTTACAATCCGTAACAATTCGAAATCTTATTCCCTCCAAATACGCCCTAAATCTCCTCAAGGAATAAATAATAGCCAATGTCTCTAGCTCGAAGCTATGATACCTCGTCTCCGCATCTGACGTCCGTTTCGAAAAATAAGCGACCGGATGAAATGCACCGTCGTCCTGTCTTTGCATCAAAATTGCCCCAAAACCTGCACTCGCGTCACAATGCAATTCCGTTTCCCTGCGAGGGCTATATATCGCCGGTACGGGGCCAGACACTAGATGCTGTTTAAGTACCTCAAATGCCTTCTTACAATCGTCAGTGAACACATACTCGACACCGTCCTTAGTCAGCTCATATAAAGGCTTCGCTATTAAAGAAAATCCTTTTACAAATTTCCTAAAATATGAGCACAGACCCAAAATTGCCTGCATCTCCCGAACATTCCTTGGTACCGGATACCTCTTGATCGATTCTACGTGCCCTCCCGAAGGCCCAATGCCCCTTCTCGATACTCTGTATCCCAAATACTCTATTTCAGTGTATGCAAATTTGCACTTCTGGAGCTTAAGCCTCAAACCATACATAGCCAACCGATCTAAGATACTCCCTAGTAATACAATATGCTCCTCCAATGTCCTCGAAGCTATCACAATGTCATCCATATATATCACCATCTCGTTCCTGTCCAAAAAAGTCTCGAAAAATTCCAGCTATGAACCGCTGAAATATTGCTGGTCCATTCTTCAGCCCAAACGGCAACCTCAAAAACTCATACTGCCCATTGGGAACCACAAATGACGTATACTTCACAGAATCCTCATCTAGTCTAACTTGATAAAATCCCGACTTCAAATCCCTTCCCCTCTAAGTATTCCAAGCAATCCTCTATTAACGGAATGGGATAATTGTCCCTCACTATTATCTTATTCAAAGACCTATAATCAATGCACATCCTAATCTCCCCACTCTTCTTCTTAGTCAACACGATAGGTGACGCATAAGGAGAATTACTATGGCGTATAATCCCCTTGTCCAACAAGTCGGCTATGATTCTGTTAACCTCCCGTTTCTCCGCAAATGACAATCTCCTCGGCGAACAATAAGTCGTGTCGCCCGAATTCACCAGTATCGACGCTCTAAAATCCGATATCTGCGGATCCTCACTAAACTTGTCAAAGTAACTCTCCCGAATCACTCTCTGAATCTCCTCTCTGTCCTGCAGTCCCAATGATGGGTTAACATCCCATCTCTCTCCGTCGTCCTCAGTTTCGTCACTACACATCGCCCGCAGACGAGCGTCTTCCGCTATTTCCCCATCCCCCTCCCCATCATCAACCACCGAATAAACATTACACAATCCAAGATTCGTTTCATCCTTTATTTCCACAGTCCTTGAATTTAATTCAGCTCTAGGAGCCGCGTATAAAAACAAATTAACAGAATTCATACCGGAATTATCATATAATCCATTGGGATCCGGGTCCCCATTTCTAATACATAAAATAACAGAAAATAACTCTAAAAAGTCCCTCCCGAGCAATAAGGAGCAAGGGGCACTGTCAACTAAAATATTCAAATCCATTTTCCTTCTCCTCCCACCAAACTCTAACTCAGCCGCTATTCGCCCACACGTCCTCAACCTTCCTCCATTTAAGCTTCTAAAATGCGAAAAACTTTCCTCTTCTATCATAATCCCTGGGGACAACGAACGAATTACTGCACTGTTTATGAAGCTACATGGGCTACCAGTATCAATTAAAGAAGAGACAAAACAGAAATTAGACCCAGATAAAGGATGACCTAAAGCTACTCTTACCTTCATATTCCAGTTTAACTCTTCTTCTGACACTGCTGCTACTGTTCTGAGGGGGCAATTCATCCTTAGATGGCCCATTCCTCCGCACTTGAAGCAAGAACCCTGCGGTCGCTTCTCCTTAGGACAGCTGGTGGCATAATGGCAGTTAAAACATCTGACATCTGCCAGCGTCTGCCCAGTTGAACTGTTTTTTAATTGTCGCTGGCTTCTTTCCTCCAATAATTTTTGGTATTTTGGAATCATCTTCTTAAATTCGGCCACCGTGTTCACATTAAAAAATATAGATGAAGCCATCGATTTATCCTGAAGTCCCTCAACGATAAATTCTACCAATTCACGTTCATTTATCGGAGCGTCCTCTGCTATTTCCTGCATGACCAAGGCGTACCGATGCAAACTCTCTTTACCATTATGAAAAAAATATTCTGCTTCCAAAATTTTAAGTTTACTGTTTTCCTTTCTTTAGCGAAGTTTAGTTTTTTTTCTTTCTTCAGTTCGGGTTTCTTCAGTTTGATTTATATTCAGTTCCAATTTTCTTCAGTATAATTATTTCTTTAATTTTGCAACGTAGGTTTTCCGCACCTGAAGATGTACAGAGTTTGACCGCCACAACCCGAATGGCGTCCTCTTTTATTTCATCATATTTCGTTTGCTTCTTAGTAATCTATTACATACATACATGGTTGTATTTGTCATGATCAAAGTGAATCTATTTACAATATCCTTGTTCCCTAATTATATCGACTACAAAACAAAATTTTCAAAAAAAATTTACAACCCACTGTGCCAAAACTAAGCCGCGTGCGATATAGAGACTAGGCTTGAGCTCAGCTTTCATAATCACAAAAGTCCTTATTAGAAAAGTATTTGTGAAAAGCGATTCTAAACGAATAAAAAAACAGCAATAAAGAAACTCAAAATATTTTTATTTTTCCTTTATTCCTTAGGTTAGGTTAGGTGGCAGCCCGATGAATCAGGCTCACTTAGACTATTCAGTCCATTGTGATACCACATTGGTGAACTTCTCTCTTATCACTGAGTGCTGCCCGATTCCATGCTAAGCTCAATGACAAGGGACCTCCTTTTTATAGCCGAGTCCGAACGGCGTTCCACATTGCAGTGAAACCACTTAGAGAAATGTCACCAGCATTATTGAGGTGGGATAATCCACCGCTGAAAAACTTTTTGGTGTTCGGTCGAAGCAGGAATCGAACCCACGACCTTGTGTATGCAAGGCGGGCATGCTAACCATTGCACCACGGTGGCTCCTTCTTCCGTTCTAAATAAAACAACAAAAAACTCAAACAAAAAGTAAAGAATTCAGAGAGATAAATAAACATAAAACAAACAAAAAAAAAAAAACTACCATGGCTCAATTTTGCACTTTTTGATGTACTCTGAATAAAACCAAAATATACCGTTAGTTTTTTTTTATGATCAGTAATACAACTTTGTGTTTAGACATGTGTTTGTTAGTAAGAGTTGAAGATTTATTCGAAGTGTACTGCAATGATATCAAGTAAAATGAAAAAGTTAACGCGCGATGTGGAGGACAATATAGTTTCTTTAACTTATAATGGGTCTTCATCGCGGAAAATAGCCAAGGAACTAAATATAAGTCCGTCTATGGTCATGATCGTCCAAAAACGACGAAATACTACTCCCAAAGAGCAAACCAGAGGCCGCCGAAAACTGTTGACCGAAGCGGACGCTCGCCTTATGATGTTAGAAACGAGACAGAACAAGTCCGTAACGCCAAAAAATACTACTGTTGCCAAAAATAAGCAAGTTAGTGAATGAACAGCAAGACGAGCGCTCCACAACATTGGTTATGTTTTAGCTGTAAAAAAATAATCCTGCATTGTCCGAAAAGAATCAAAAGGCGCGAATGAAGTGTGCAAGAGAGCATAAATATTGGACGACAGATGACTGAAAACGTCAGATGAATCAAAATTTAACCGTTTCTAATCGGACGGTAAACAATATGCCTGGTGATACCATTCAACGCCACCATGTTAAGCAAACTTTTAAGCATGGTGGTGGAAGCATCATGGTTTGGAGCTGCTTCACTTAGTGGACCATTTTGCAGACTCATCTTCCGAGTTTGTTGACAAGTGTGCCTATCCTGAAAATGAAGTCGTATTTCAACAGGATGGTGATCCGAAGCATAGTGCAAAAATAGTAAAAAAATGGCTTAGTGAGCGAAAATTTCAAGTGATGAATTGGCCAGCGCAAAGACCCGTCCTCAACCCGATTGAGAATTTATCGTGGGAAGACGGCAGGGATTGCACAAATCAGCTCCATCCAAATTAGAAGACATGTGGGAACGAGTATAGCTTGAGTGGCAGAATATACCAGATGAAATTATACAGGAATTGGTTGAAATTATGAAAAAACGTATAAATATGAAAAAGAAAGTATGAAAAAACGTATAAATAAGTAAAGGGTTAATGACCAAGTACTAAAAAATGTTCCAACTGACACCGGTATAGAAAAGTGCAAAATTGAGTACATGCGAGTTTTTTTGTTATGTTTATTTATATATCTGAATTCTTTACTTTTTGTTTTGAGCTTTTTGTTATTTTATTTAGAATTGAAGAAGGAATAAAGGAAAAACAAAATTTTTGGAGTTTCTTTATTACAGCTTATTTTATTCATTTAAAATTAAAAAAAAAAAGATGTACTCATTTCTGCACGCCACTGTACATTGCATATCAAGCAATCCAAGTCCATCTACTGGGGAACTAACTAAAAACATGGAAAATGGTTTACCAACACCTTAAACATAAATACGAAGGGATCGGAAGATATATCAAAAAATACAGAAATTAAATGTAGAAAATCTTGCATTATTCCAAAGTTTATAAAAATTGCACCAAAGCACACATATACCATATTCCAAAATCAACAACACCTTACAGAAAAAATGCAAAAACCTTAAATACATACCTACGCAACTTCCATACCAAAATTTTAAATCTTCTTATAAAACAAAAACACGAAATGAGAAAACAACAAACTGACTATCAAAAGGAAGCGCAGCGTCGTTTACTTCAAATGATGGACGAAGAAGACGCCACAAAGTTTTTCAAATGTGAAAGGAAACTCACAAAAACGTTAGAACGGACATTAAAACGGGACACATGGTTTGTTAATTTGAATAACACACAAATACCAAATGATATTACTTGGCTTCTCTCTCACGGTAAAAAGTTTTCTTTGCCACACACACGCGAAACTTTCCCTATGCTTAAGTATAGAGCGGATGGAGAAGAGTGCATCAGAACTATTAGCGACAGAGAAGATCGAGAAACTAATTCACGACTATGATAGAGAGTCACACAAACAACAATTAACGGGAGAAATATTATCTACGCACCGTGGAACATACACGACGTTTTCTAAAGGGGATAAAGTGAATGTTACAGTGGGAATGGAAAAAACGGATTATGGCATGAAAATGGAGAAACTTGTGAATGATATCATGACGTATAGAAAATTAAAATCGGATCCGACTAACAGGCTTCCAAGAGAGAGTAACGAACTTGTGGACGAATTATTCAAATACAATCTTATCGACGAATCATCCCATATGCTCATCTATTAATTCCAGTAGGCTGTGTAAACTCTTGACAACTATTTTAACGGATAATTCAAAAACTCCATGCAATTCAGATCAAAGATACAAGACATCACGATAGCTGAAGACGAAACGATGGTATTTGTTGACGTTGTGTCTTTATTTCCCAGCATACCCGTGGACTTAGAAGAAAAGTGACACATTTGGAGGAAAAATATAAAATAAATAAAACAAGTTTTTACCAACAAAGAAAAGGTTTACCCATGACAAACTGTGGTATTAGGCCTAAGATACTTACTAAGTAAGTGGACGACCTTTTTGGGATTGTAAAATCAAGCGCAATAAACCACCTCTTGGCGACATTCAATAGCTTTAACCCTAGTATAAAATTTATATTGGAACATGAAAAATTGGTATCAAAAGCCAACGTCTTCCGGCAGATTGGTTAACTTTTGCTCTAACTACCAGGAGAATTATACAAAATACGGCCAAAAATTTTGTGAACAGGGTATTGAAGATAAGCAGCCCAGAATTTCATAAGTCGAACATCGAAAAAATTCGGAAAATACTCCAAAAACAGCTCCTAATAACACGCTACAAAAAGTATTTACGAATCTAAAATCAAAAATTGACAACATGGAAAATCTAGCCTAATATACGAAATACAGTGCAATGGGAATGAAAAAATGGATGTGACAAGGTTTAGATAGCAACTACGAAGAACAAACTAAATACTCGTTTATCTGGCCATAAATCAGATCTAAAACATCGGTTACAGAGACCTATACAAAAAACGGCACTATCAACACATTGTGCAGCAGAACATCACCAACTTGATATAGAGAGAGCGAGTGTGCTACAGTGTGAGAGTAACTGCAATAAGTGACTAACACTGGAGATGTTACACATTCTCAATACACCAACAGAAAAGAGAATGAACTATAAGACAGACACTGACAATTTGGCGCAAAGCTCTGATCTCTGATCAGAAAAACAAAGGGGCAGAAGAACAATAGTTGGTATGACAACAGACTCTGTGTCCTTAGGTTCTACTCAATAGTGGGAGTAATATTTTTGTTGTTTTCGTAAGTGTTTTTAATGTAACATCAATTTTGTGCGAATTTCAATGTTTGTGTATATATTTTCTCTTTGTATTGTGCTTGGTGTCGTTACAACCCTTGCAATTCTTCCATCGAACATTTGCACTCATAACAGCCTTCTCACGCAGTAAGAGCTTACAGGTACCTAGAGGCACACCAACAGATTCCCCTGGAATATGTATGGAATTCCTAGTCTTGCCAATTCATCCGCTTCGCAGTTCCCTGGTATGTTCCTATGGTCAGGCACCCATATTAGGTGAATATTGTACTGCTCAGCCATATCGTTGAGAGATTTGCGGCAATCGATGGCAATTTTCGAGTTAAGGAACACAGAATCCAAGGATTTTATTGCAGGTTGACTGTGAGTATATATTAATGCCAACATTTGTTGGAACATTACTTCTCAGCCAATTCGCCACCTCTCTTATTGCTAACACTTCAGCCTGAAAAACACTACAGTGATTAGGTAATCTTTTCGCTATTCGAACTTCCAGGTCTTTAGAATATATTCCGAACTACACTTGTCCATACAATTTGGAGCCATCAGTGTAGAAATCTATATATCGTTTATTCCCCGGGGCCTGTGTGATCCACGCCTCACTGTTGGGAATTAGAGTTTCAAACTTTTTGTCGAAAAGTGGTTTCGCCAGTGTGTAATCCACTACGTTTGGCTATTCTGGCATTATTTTGAGGACCGAACTGTGACCATACCTTTTTCCGACCACAGCGACAGCTCACGCAGCCGCACAGTTGTTGTTGCAGTTGACTGTTTGGCCAAAATGTCTCAAGGCACTAGATGCAGCATGACATTAAGGGAATCTGTTCCTGTCTTACTGAATGCGCGTGAGATACACAAGCACGCCATACGCTGAACTTTGTCTAAACTTGTCGGCTGCTGAAGCGCCGGACACCAGACTACAACACCATATAGCATTATAGGTATAACCACTGCCGTGTTTATCCAAAGCACAATTATCGGTTTTAGTCCCCACTTTTTTCCTATTGCCTTTTTGCACGAGTACAAAGCTACCGTTGCTTTTCTCGCACTTTCTATCGATCATCCTCTCCAGATTTTTAAGTAGGAATGAGTATAAGCTGATTGGACGAATATCCTTTGCTCTCGAATGAGAGGCTTTTCCCGCTTTAGGTATAAAAACGACTTTTGTTGCACTCCACTTTCCTGGATATATGTTCGCTTATTACTCGACAACAAAATATCAAGTGACTTGCTTTTCGACATAGAGGAACCAAAATCAATTTTCTTTCGTTTGGAATACGAAAGAAAACTTATGTTCGATATACAGGAACAGGCCTTAAGAATGACGAAATGTGTTTAACTTATTGGCTTAAATCTACTTTAGTACAAGTGGTCCGTTTGGTCCAATTTTTGGCCAGCATGTAGACTTTTCGATTCTAAACACAAAAATATTATATCCCCCCGTGTAAACATTGGGGGATCTGATTTGATATGGTAAGATCTGAGACAAAATATGATCAGATCTGAGCAGATCCGCAAAATGGTTATATCTGGTCAGATCTAATTACTATGGAATTGGATCTGATCAGATCTCAAAAATGAGACACATCTAATCAGACCTAAACAGATCCAATTTGATATAATTGTATATTATTTGGTACTTTTGTATCTTTCGAGATCTTTGAACAGCATAGGATACCTGGTAATAATAAAAACCCATAATTTGTATATAAAATGAGATCAATTGTTTTATTTAATAGTACAAACAGTATATGCATAATAAATATATTTAACTTGATTGATCCATCAAAGATATTTAAGAGGTATTGACAGTTGAGTTGGAGTGTTGTCCAGGGTTTTTTTTACTGCTTTAGACTTAGGCACGCGACTAAAATATTACATCGTTTAGTTAGGCAATCTGCAATGAAATAAAGTAAAAAACATGTCCCGTTCCAATCAAAATTACCCGCCAAGATATTGCGATTAAAAATGTTCTAACTAAAATGTGAATTACTATCTCCGCGTGGGACATATATTAAAAAAGACGACTTGTTCAGAAATGTTATTGCAGACTCAAAATCTACTAATTGGTTTTAATGAGTACAATTTGACTTTCGTGGTCTTACTGCAGTATTAATTCTACTATTTCAGCAAACTACTGACTTTTGGGGAGTATGTCTGTTATTCCAAACTAACAGATTGTTTGCTACTTAAGCAGTTTGCTATTAACAGCAGTAATTTTTTCTATGAGTATATTCAAAAATAAAAACCAAATTCATTTTGTAATCTACTTAGGATACTAAAACTTTGGACGAAAGGTTAATTATACTCCAAACGCATGGGAACGACAAATACTAAATGAGTGTTTTGATGAAACACACACTTTTTCTTACTATTCGAGGTGTCAAATAAATAAAATATCTTCTATATAAAAATACCAAAACTAATAACTATACAGAACAATTAATAAACAAGTATATACGGCCGTAAGTTCGGCTAGGCCGAAGCTTATGTACCTTTCACCATGGATTGCGTAGAAACCTCTACTGAAGACTCTCATCCACAATCGAATTACTTGGGCTGCAGTATCACTTGCCGATGGTACGGTATCTTAAAACTTCCTAACACCGTCAATCAATTTCAAACTGCTATACCAGTTTGGCAATAATTTAGTTCAGAAAATTTTAACCAAATGTAAATTTGATTGTAAGATTGGTTGTACAACTAATCTCATTACCATTCAAATAATGCGTCTTGCAGACTATAAGTTTATCCGGACGACAGTGGTCGTGTCGAACATATCCCATATATTGGCCACATTATAAGTTAAGTCCGAAGGCATACTCGATACCGCTGCATGTTTATAGGATCGATAACATATTTACCGATTATTTAGTCATCAACGATTTGACGTGTCGATTGGATTCTTTACAAACACAGACATTCCGTCCGAAAAACGTATAGTGTGTAAAGGGCATAATTTCAAATTGATTTTATAATGGATAATTATGCGCCGCCGAATGGACATATCGGCTTAGTCGTCAAGCCGCCGGAGGCTAAAATTTAATGTCAGTTGCCGCCGAACAACTACACAACGGAATAATAAAACAAAATACACATACAACCTTATACAGTCCACTCATCTCATACAGGGGATCCCATCTATCACATTGGTTCTCAACTGTCATATTGCAATCCCCCCACACACCTGTGCATGGAAGATCTGGATTGCATTGTTTCGGAATCGTTCTATATGATGATACCGTAAATACCAGATACAAATACCACAAATATGAGCACTGTGCAAGATATCGAATACGCAGTGGAGCGGATTACTAAGGCCTTCAACTACTCACTGAAAGCTGCATGCCCTAGAGGGAAGCCAAGGGGGAAAATCGACCACCATGGTGGTCTACGGAGTTAAGTAATATGAGGAAATCCTGCAGACAGCTCTTTAACAAAGCAAAGTCCACCAGAGCTCCTGAGGATTGGGACGCTTACAAGAAGAATCTGAAAGAATACAATCGAAAGGCTCAGCACAACTCTTGGAATGATTACTGCAGCAGTATTGCGAATACGTCCGAGGCTTCCAGACTACGGAAGGTACTAGCATCCACTAACTCCGCTCCATGTTTTATTTAAACATCGGAGGGCAATTGGACAACCCTCCGGCTCAGCGGTCATTTCCTATCGAGGAAATTGTATCGGAATCTAGAATAAATGGGCGTTAAATAGCTTTGGACCATTCAAGTCCCCGGACCTGATGGAATTACTCCGACGGAGTTACAAGCAGTGACTGACAGAATTACCCCCTGGTTGTCGGCGATATATAAAGGATGTATCAACTTAGCATATATTCTTGGAAAGTGGAGGGAAACAAAAGTCGTTTTCATACCTAAAGCGGGAAAAGCCTCTCATTCGAGTGCGAAGTATTTCCGACGAATCAGCTTATCCTCATTCCTACTTAAGACTCTGGAGAGGATGATAGCTATTTATCTTAGAACGACAGCATGAATACTCGAAGGACAGGTCTACTGAGACCTCATTACATGAACTAGTCAGCTTCATTGAAAGCTCACTATCTCTCAATGAATGCACAATCGTGGCGTTTCTAGATATCGAAGGGGCGTTCAATAACGCCCATCCGAGCTCGATATTAAATGGACTGGCAACTCTGAATGTTGATCCAGGTATACTTAGGCTGTTAGACGAACTTCTAATGAAGAGACGTATTTCACCCACACTACGGAAAGCAAACATACAAAGGTAAGTGAACAAAGGCACTCCCCAAGGAGGAGTTCTATTACCTCTTCTTTGGAATGTTGCTATAAACAACCTTCTGGTTTCCCTAGAAAAAGAAAGAATAAAAGTGGTGGTATATGCAGATGATGTGGCTCTAGCAGTCAGGGGAAAATTCCCATCCACAATTAGAGACATTATACAAAGTGCCCTCCAGATGACTGAGAAATGGGCGAAAGATAATGGTCTTGAGGTAAATCCTGCAAAGACGGAACTAGTCATGTACTGCGAAAATCGCAAAACTCCCAAAGTTAAGCTCATATTGAAATTCCCTTTGGTGAGTGTGCAAAATACCTCGGCGTTGTTTTGGACAGGAAGGTGAACTTTAAGCTTAATATTGAAGAAAGGGCGAGAAAAGCAACGGTAGCTTTGTACTCGTGCAAAAAGGCAATAGGAAAAAAGTGGGGACTAAAACCGAAAATTGTGCTGTTGATAAACACGGCAGTGGTTATAACTACCTATAATGCTATATGGTGTTGTAGTCTGGTGTCCGGCGCTTCAGTAGCCGACAAGTTTAGACAAAGTTCAGCTTATGCGTGATTGTGTATCTCAGGCGCATTCAGTAAGACAGGAACAAATTCCCTTAATGTCATGCTGCATCTATTGTCTTTAGACATTTTGGCTAAACAGTCAGCTGCAACAACGGCTGTGCGGTTGCGCGAGCTATCGCTGTGGTCTGAACAAAGTTACGGTCACAGTTCGGTCCTCAAAATAATGTCATATGTGCCTAACGTAGTGGATTACACTTTGGCGAGACCACTTTTCGACAAAAAGTTTGAAACTCTAATTCCCACCAGTAGGCGTGGTGCACACAGGCCCCGGGGAATAAACGATATATAAATTTCTACACTGATGGCTCCAGATTGGATGGACAAGTGGGTTTCGGAGTATATTCTAAAGATCTGGAACTTCGAATAGCGAAAAGATTACCTAATCACTGTAGTTTTTTTCAGGCTGAAATATTAGCAATAAGAGAGGTGGCGAATTGGCTGAGAAATATGTTGGCATTAACATATACTCAGACAGTCAACCTGCAATAAAATCCTTGGACTCGGTGTTCCTTAGCTCGAAAACGGCCATAGACTGCCGCAAATCTCTCAGTGAGATGGCTGAGCAGCACAATAATCACCTAATATGGGTGCCTGGCCATAGGAACATACCGGGGAACTGCGAAGCGGATGAGTTAGCCATTGGCGCGAAGTATAATGACTATTGTATGAGCTGTCATGAGGCGGAGGAAAAGGAATCAATTAAACACCTCTTGTGTGAGTGTCCTGAATTTTGTGTAAGACGTAAGCTTTAGATTACTGGCGGACCTAGAAAACGTTAACTTAAGCAGCCTGCTAATGTTTTTGGAACAATCTGGATGGTTCAACAGAAGAAAATAATCGAGGAGGTTCAGTGGTTAAAACTAGATGTGAACAGTGAGCATGAAAATTAATCGGGCTGCAACTTTATCCTAACCTAACATAACAACATAATAAAGACCAATAATTTGTGTATAAAATGGGATCAATTGTTTTATTTAATAAAACAAAATATTTAAAAATATTAAAAAAACATTTGATAATCTACCTAGGGTAGTAACTAATGCTTAGTTTAAAATTTGCCGCTTCTTTTAGACGTTTTATTTCGCCCAAACGCTGCGACATCGCCCTCTCAATTTCCCGCTTTGTTTGCGGGTCAATATGTTTTTCACTTGCTACTTTAATTTTTTGTTTTCTGTTGTAAACATTTTGTTTTATAATTATTTTTTTTAAGGCACCAATTGCGAATATTCCAACTTCAAAAGCCTTTTTAACGTGTTCATGTGATGATATTGTGGAACGTGTTTAACCCCATATATAGTCAGATATGATGTTATATATACCATATCTTATTAGATATAGTGATATACATGGACCTATCCAAGCAGATATGCAAGATATAGTTTGATGTTATACTATATATGACGAGATATGTGATTATATCTAACCAGATCTAGCACCATATATAGCATATCTGTGCAGATCTAATTATGTCGGAATCAATATCTGAACAGATCCAATTAGATAAAATTTGATATTATTAGTAGGATTGGATCTTCCAATCTTTACACGGGATACAACTTTTTGTCGGAAAGACCTGTTTTCGGAGTTACGGTCCCTAAAATTTTCTTTATCACGTATATTGGATTTAGTATCCATCGCACATAATCATCCTAAAAGTAATATATTTAGAATAACATGGACCCGGAAAAGTCTTGGGTTCGCGTTAGCCCACTTAGAAGAAAGCCTCAAACTCCACTTTGAGTTCGCGTTAGCTCACTTTGGACTTTATCCATAGGAGAAAGTCTCAAACACCGGCCGAAGCCTGGCCACTTATAAGCCAATTTTAAAGGGTCGGTATCTCGAAAACTACGCTCTTCCGACAAAATTTTTACTTAATAGTTTCTATTTAAAATGTATCATTTCACCAAAAATGCAATTTCATTCATTTCACGCTGCCAGAATTAACAAAAATATAAAAAATCCAAGATAACATCAAACTCTGTTGGGTATGACAACATACATCCGAAGTTCTTAAAAATCATTAAAAACAGTAGTTACCCCAATAGCTGGAAACATTCAAAAATAATTCCTATACCAAAACCCAATGGAGAACTACGAACTACGCAATTCTATCTTTCTTATCAACCGTGGTGCAATGGTTAGCATGCCCGCCGTTCGATTCTTGCTTCAACCGAACACCAAAAAGTTTTTCAGCGGTGGATTATCCCACCTCAGTAATGCTGGTTTCACTGCAATGTGGAACGCCGTTCGGACTCGACTATAAAAAGAAGGTCCCTTGTCATTGAGCTTAACATGGAATCGGGCAGCATTCAGTGATAAGAAAGAAGTTCACCAATGTGGTATCACAATGGACTGAATAGTCTAAGTGAGCCTGATACATCGGGCTGCCACCTGCCATCCAAATACGGGACGCAAGCGTAGCGTGGCGTGTCAGCTGTTTGTTTTTGATATACGACAGCCCATACAAACGATTACCCAACGTTTCCACAACATAGACGTGTCGTAAGATTCAGAAAAAAAACAAAAATTTACGTGTCGTTATAGTGTCAACTGATCAAAAAACAAGCGTCGTCGATTGAAAGAGAGAGAAAAATTTTAATAACGTGAAAATTCATATCGATAAAAAAATATTATTGTGTTGTTTTCGTTAAAATTGACTATGAGAACCTAATATTATTCATAAAATTAATTTTAAGTGTAAAAAATTAACCTTTTTCTACACGTTCTTCTTTTTCTACACGTTCACACGTTGCCGTTATGTTACGGCTACGCTACAGTTTTATACCCTCCACCATAGGATGAGGGTATATTAACTTTGTCATTCCGTTTGTAACACATCGAAATAAAGTATATATATTCTGGGTCGTGGTGAAATTCTGAGTCGATCTGAGCATGTCCGTCCGTCCGTCTGTTGAAATCACGCTAACTTCCGAAAGAAACAAGCTATCGACTTGAAACTTGGCACAAGTAGTTGTTATTGATGTAGGTCGGATGGTGTTGCAAATGGGCCATATCGGTCCACTTTTACGTATAGCCCCCATATAAACCGATCCCCAGATTTGGCTTGCGGAGCCTCTAAGAGAAGCAAATTTCATCCGATCCGGCAGAAATTTGGTATATGGTGTCAGCATGTGATCTCAAACAACCATGCAAAAATTGGTCCACATCGCTCCATAATTATATATAGCCCCCATATAAACCGATTCCCAGGTTTGGCTTGCGGAGCCTCAAAAAGCCAAAAATAATCTACCAAAATTTTATTGCCATAGAAAATTTTGTCAAGATTTTATTTCTATAGAAGATTTTGTCAACATTTTATTTCTTTAGAAAATTTTGTTAAAAAATTATTTCTATAGAAATTTTTTTTCAGAATTTTATTTCTGTAGAAAATTTTTTCAAAATGTTATTTTTTTAGAAAATTTATGAAGCTCCTCTTAGTTAGAGAGGAATATTTTTCAAAATCATCCAAGCAAATTTCATCCGATCCGGCTGAAATTTAGTACTTAATGTTGGTATATGGTCTCTAACAACCATGCAAAAATTGGTCCACATCGGTTCATAATTATATATAGCCCCCATAAAAACCGATCCCCAGATTTGGCTTGCGGAGACTCTAAGAGCCAAAAATATTCTACCAAAATTTTATTGCCATAGAAAAATTTGTCAAGATTTTATTTCTATAGAAGATTTTGTCAACATTTAATTTCTTTAGAAAATGTTGTTAAAAAATTATTTCTATAGAAATTTTTTTTTTTCAGAATTTTATTTCTGTAGAAAATTTTTTCAAAATGTTATTTCTTTAGAAAATTTATGAAGCTCCTCTTAGTTGGAGAGGAATATTTTTCAAAATCATCCAAAACATCAAGCATTTTACCAATCAGTAAAAAGTCTGTCATTTTTGGTAGTATCGTGTTCATAATTGTATATAATTCCCATATAAAGCGACCCCCATATTTCAATTCTGGTTTTATAATTACCGCACAAGTGTTCATATCGGTTCGCAATAATTTCTTCCCTATATATACCGGCCAAGAACTGAATATACGTATTTATTCGGCCTTTGTTATGCCTAATATATATCCCGCATGGACTAACTCACAATTTAAAACATGATGTTGAGAAGTTTTACGATGCCTTGCCTTTGGATGGAATAACGGCGAAGAACTAGTATTGAAGGCTTTTAATTTTTACGTACCCCTCAAAATGCTTTTGGGGTTCGCAGAAGATTATAATAAAGTCATTTTGCATAGTAAACACGAGCTTATACTTCTTCGAAGTTCAAATGATAACAATGTGTGTTACTCAAAAGTTCCCACAGAAACTGTTAGTTTGACTATTTCGAATATTACATGGAGAATTCCTCATGTACGTTTGTCCGATGGAATGAAACTCAATATGATGAAAACTGTAAGGGACGGTATTTCATTACCCATAGCTTTCCGTAGTTGGGACTGTCATTTTAATCCAACGTTTGCTGGCTCAACCAAAAATTACTGGAATTAAACTTTCAACGAATAGAGAGAGGCCACGCTTTATTCTGTTTGCATTTGAAAGAGATGAAAATTTTACCCATTGCAACTTAACTAATTTTAAAGTACATTTAAATTCAGAAACCTATCCATACGATGACTTAAATTTAAAATTTGAAGAAAATCGGTATGCTGTCCTTTACGAAATGTACTCTACATTTCAGGAAAATTACTTTTTCCGTGAATCACAACCTATTCTTTCTTGCGAAAAATTTAAAGCCACTCCTATAATTGTTATCAATGTCAACCATCAAAATGAAACGATTAAAAGTGGACCCATAGATGTAAAATTGGAGTTTGAAACAAGTACACCAATTCCAGAATCTACCCTGGCTTATTGTATAGTTATTCACGATCGATTACTAGAATACATTCCACTTAACGGAATTGTTCGAAAAATTGTATAAAGAACACTTTTAAATTTTATTTTATTTATTGTTTTTTTTTCTTCATTTATTTATTGTTAACAAATAGAGTTTATTACAGTAATCCCTCGATTTACGTCGTCTCGGTTTACGTTGTTTCGATTTACGTCGTCAAATTTTTTGTTCCATCAAACTTCGATTTACGTCGCCATTCGATTTACGTCGTCGATTTTTGGGCCCACTTTATCAGAAACGCCTTCCATAAGTAAAATAAGTATCAACGATGATGACATCGAAATATTTTTTTCTGAAATTCATACCGAAATGACTGAATTACCTTTATTTTTGAAGTTTTTTATTATGTACACGCACATACATACATAAATGGATTTACGAGTAAGTATGAACCATTTTTAATTCGGCTTACGTCGTTTCGATTAACGTCGTCAAATTCCGGAACCAATCACGACGTAAATCTAGGGATTACTGTATTTATAAATAAACAATTAATTATATGTATAATTTATAAATGTGTACTATCTTAAGAGTGCGAAATAAAACATAACTTATTTGTAATATAAAACAAAAAAATATTCATGTTCTTATATATATATATATATATATATATATATATATATATATATATATATATATATATATATATATATATATATATATATATATATATATATATATATATATATATATATATATACATATATATATATATATATATATATATATATATATATATATATATATATATATATATATATATATATATATATATATATATATATATATATATATATATATATATATATATATATATATATATATATATATATATATATATATATATATATATACTATTCTTATATATATATATATATATATATATATATATATATATATATATATATATATATATATATATATATATATATATATATATATATATATATATATATATACTATTCTTATATATATATATATATATATATATATATATATATATATATATATATATATATTTATTTATATATATGAAGTCAATAAATCAATTACAAATCTAAATCACCTAGTTCTTCTAAAGTTGCAAGATCACTGATGTTCATTATATCTAAGTTAACATCGAATTCCATAGGTTCAATAGAATTTAAATCTATGCTTACCACTAATGCAATATTGGAATTATAATGTCCCCATGCATACGTCGTCACTCCATCAGGATTGATAAATCTTTTATCATCCGAATAGCTTAATGTAACCTTCTTTACTTTATTTGTATATATTTGGTGTTTTACCGACCTGAATGTGATCATTTCATCTCTGTAAAGTTTTTGTCTTAGCAGACAATCTCTATAAGAATCAATGTTGTATTTTTTTAAGACAGATTTCTTAACACCCTTTGCCTTTTTTACCTCTTTGTCCCCTTCTATTTTAATTGCATACATTTTGGGTCTAATACCAACGAACTCTGTCATAATACGACCGCAGTTTTCGTCCTTCATCATCCCTACTACCTTTTTGTTGACAAGTGGTATATTAAATCGGTTATTAATGGGATAATTGGATGTGTCAAATCTTTCCTTTATATCTGTCACCGACAACTCTTTATAGAAATCTCTCCCACGGAACTCAAGAATAAACGAATCTGTGTCAATGTATAGCAATGACACGTCACGTTAAAATTTAGATATAAGAAAATTGTAATAGAAATCGTACATAAACCATTTCGACGCTTCTAATATGGCGAAGCCCGTAAAAATAGGTTTATCATATGCTTTAACTTTATTAAGTTGAATGGCAAGCGTTTCATCCGAAAATTGTGCAAGACTATTGAAATTCGGTTTCGCTATTAAATCTCTTGCACCTAATCTGTTTCTGTCTGTCCGTTCCCAGTACTTAACTAATTTAACGTCCTTTCGTTTGTCAACATTTTCCATAGTTTTTCCATAGACTACGTTATTTAGAAGTTTGAAAAAGTCCTTCTCAAAGGGATTGTCAGTTGCAGCTCTACATTGACTATTTATATCTACAAATTTTTGCATATAATTACTTTGTACAAACGATAAAATTCGATGAACCTTTTTTAAAACAAGACCTAGGGCCAAAGCTTGCTGTAGATTTCTATAATGAATTATATAGAATTCCTTGTCAACAAAATCCGTTATAAGTTTACAAAACTTTGATCCAAAAGCTTTTTTATTTTCGGGACATGGAGGGAAATCATTCAGAAAATCGTGAAACTGTTTAGGGCAATGAATATCTACCTCCAATATATAACCAATTTCGGAATCGTGTGGGAGATTCGCAATGTTTTCTTTATAAAAAATTTAGAAGAAAGTGCTCATCACCAACAATCCAATCGAAATCTTTTTGAGGTAGGCTTTGGGACATCCCATATCCGTACAAGTTGTTGGCATCTACGTACATATGTATTATTATTTCTATAAGTGCATCATAATTTTCCATATACTCATTGTTAGCTACCGAATGTCGTTTCGAACACTGAACAATGTCACCACGTATACCCTTCTTAACAAAATTATACATATTTATGTCCGTTAAAAGATGAATCTCAATTTTATCCAATGTAATGCGTCTAGTAAAAGCCCCCCATGCCATACCTGGCGACGTAAAAAAATTACATGGATCAAGTTTATGAACTCGAATAAATATTTTTCTAAAATTCTCAAATATATCAGATAACAACAATATATCTGTTTTCAAATACAATTCCATATAATCTTTCAAGGAATGACAGCCAAAGTTTTCCCAAACATCTTGAGCATGTTTATAATCCTCGGCTAAGCATTCACTATTTGTTAAATTGTCAAAAAAATCTGTTATTGGGGGTAACCGATTTTCTGACAGTTTCTGAAATGAGGATATGTAGTCGTACGGAAAAACACCCTTCCTCTTCATCAACAGAAAATCAGCTGGTTGTGGAAAATGTATTTTTGTGTTATGAAACATATCATCGGACAAATTTCGGGATATGGAATCTAAGCTCGCGGACATAAATCTGAAACTATCCAGAAAACGAAGTTCTAGACGATAATTTTGGTCCATTGGAATAAAGTGCGACATAGCAATATAAACTTCTTTATTTAGAGGAATTACCGTTGTCTCACCCTCACACTCAACCAAATCTTTGACAAATAGATGACAATCATAGGAAGAAAAATTATGGAAAAATATTGGAATGAAATGTGGTATTTTGTATTGAAGATTACAATTGGAATGTGCTGCACCTCTATATTTTCCAGTTAAATGACAATGATCTTGAACTTTATCTTCACCTCATTCCTGCTCACATATATGACAGTAAATACTTCTATCAAAATCTTCTCCTCAAACTTTTAATCTCCGCAAACTTTTTAATCTCCGCAAGCGCCAAAGGAAACTGTAGACCGTCAAAAATAAGCTCTATACCGGATGGTAGTTGTATTCGATTTTGACTTATATCTACTCTATAGGTTGTTGTCCGATTAGCATTGTTAAGAGGCTTTACATATAAAGCTGCAACCAGACACCATTTGAAACAGAAGTTATCCTCTCGATTTTGAATATTAAGACAAGCGTGTTTATTAGCCAAATTTTTTGGCGTCTCAATAAAGTGTGATCCACGGGTTAGACAAGCTTTGTTTACGTTAATTTCTAACTTAATGAGTTTCTGCAACGCCCATCCAGAATTTCTTTCCTGAAATTCTGATAGCTTGGTCATTAAGCGATCTAACGGCTCATCAAAAGCTGTTTCGACGTCATCAGCCTGTGTAAGCAATTTCATTTTCGCAGAATGGTTAATAATTGTCGGTTCGCTTACACCGTCATTTTTGCTGTGGCTGGATGACGGACCTTCGGAAATAGCCTCCACCACTGGTTTCACATATTCCGCTGTTAGGTCTATGTTGAATTTTAAACAGATGTGTTCATCTAGTTTGGATTTTAGGAGTCTAACCAGTGAATTTTTTGCCTTTCTCAAAAAGTCCTCCGGTAGGAGAATAGATCTCTTGTTGATATATTCGTACGATGTAATTCTCCCATTGAAAGAGGAAAATATTTGGTTGACGTTTTCTTCAATTTTTTTGCTAATTTTTTTTTTATGCTCATTTGTCCTTTCATGAACTTTTTTCATGGGAACATATACACTACACTCTTCGCAATAATGATTTTTCTTAATCACTTCATCATTTATTGCAGCAATTGTATTGCTCCCATCTTGAACACTATTTTTTACGCCGTGTTCACTTTTTAAATGATGGCGTAATGTGTAAAAATTATTAAATAATGCGTTACACACAAAACAATGTTTTTTGTTATGACGTATGTACTCTCTTTTCACGTTGAAAGTACACTGACAAAAATTACAGTTATAACGCACCATTTTTCTAATATTTTTAACTTTTAAATTCAAAAAAAACTCGAGAAGACCAAAAAGCCGTGTTTACAGACCGACGTCAAAATCACAAGTAAAAAATAAAGAAAACTCCTTTTATAAATTCTTCTTACATCAGGCATAGTACATAGTTTTTTTTTAATTTTCAAGTATTTATTTCAAAGAAGTGCTATCGAAAGTGACACAAGACCTCACCCAAGGAAAAATGTATGTTATAAATTTTTTGTGGTTAATTTTTTTTTATTACTTCAATGACTTATATAAATTTATATCTATATTTTATTTATTTTTTTTTTAATTTTCTAGAGAGCTTAACATACAACTAAGGATTAAAAAAAATCTATAATCTCTATATAAAATTTTATTGCCGCGTCCACCGTCGCTGGATATTGGCGATCATACTCCATGAATGTGTTCATGAGATTTCCCCATTCTGTGTCTATCTCTATTCGATTTTTCCAAGGCGGTAGTATGATGACGTTGGTAACTACCGCCCTTTCCGGTAATTCTTCCCTAAGGCTGTCAAACCACGATTCTGTGAACCGTTGTCCACATTCCGCAAGGCCTGGATCCTCATCCATTTCCATTTCCATGTCCACCTCCTGTGACATGGGTACAGCGCACCTTACACTTTCTGGAGTATTGTCCTCCTCCATGGATGTCTCCACGCTATGGGAATTGACAATTGGAGTTTCATCCAACTCCAAATACTTCATAAATCCTGGTGAGTGTAGGGCAGCATTGATGGCACCATCAATCTCGCTTTGTAGTTGGATGGATGTCTCTACACTATGGGAATTGACATTTGGAGTTTCGTCCAACTCCAAATACTGCATAAATCCTGGCGAGTTCAGGACATCATTGATGGCACCATCAATCTCGCTTTGCAGTTGGGAATTTTCCATTTTTGTTCTTAACTGCACTGGGATTTAAATGCGAGTGAATTAAGAAAAATATTTTTCCTCACATGAAGATTTTTTAATAAGCCTTTCATTCGGGATATGTATGACACTTTTTCAATATTTGTTTAGAAAACACTCTTAATTTCATTGCATTGTAAGTGGATTGTTTCTTTTTAATCCGGTTGCAATAGCAGACATAAACAATTTTTTTTTGGAAAGAACTAAACATTTTATGAATTCAGATGAAGTTAGTGGAAACCCTTCCCTCAATCAATTGTCGTGAACCAAACAAAACAAACCCAATACGCTTTTTTATTTTTCATATTTATTTCTTTATTTTTGATTTTTTGTTTTTATGATAAATATGGCGAAAAAAATGAATCTTTATGAAGCATTTGTCTTTACTCTAGCTTAAACAAATTCTTATCGCTTCCTTCACGGAGGGGCGTTTTAACCACAGCAAACGAGTCATCACTCAGGAGTTTCATAACATCGTCACCAAGGGAAGTAAATCTCGCTGGTAGGTATAAAATGCTGTCATCCAATTGTAATACAATTTTTTCTCCATATCTCGTAGTCGTCTTATAGGCTCCTTTGATAGCATATTCAGAATATGGGATCATATCCTTTATGCTTAATATATTTTTGTAACTCAATGAGTTAAATGTTTCCACCAAATTCTTGTTGGACGTCATATTTCAATATCTAAACTGAATTCTCCACCAAATTCAAGCAACTATTTATAGCAAATAAATTACTTGGTATGAGTGATTAAGATGATAACTGTACCTAATTTTCAGTACATTGATTATAACCACTCATTTTGTTCTTTAGTATGAGCTCAATTATATTTACTATGTCAAGGTCATTAACGGATCTCAAAGTAACACGTAAACAATACTCCCTCTCCTTCTCACTGCGTGGACAATGAAGTTACTACGTCACACCAAATTCATTTTTTTTTCAAAGGCCACAGCACAAGTGAACAAACAAATTCCCAAGCACACACACACATTATTTATTTATTTCCCAAATGTGTGAGAGATCAATACGGTCTCTGGTTCCAATCTAGATTCCAAAATATAAACAAATAACAAAATTATATAATTTCTTGCCCAAACAAATAGAAGCCCAATATTAAAACCCCTTTCCCCATCAATTTATTCCCATTGCTCATATTTGTTTATTTCCTTGATGCAGATGGACAGAGGCAAAAAGGTGTCGAATTACTCCAAAGTGATCACCAAGGGTAAAACTATAAACTCATAGAGGAAAACATCCAGACGGACAGAGGCAAAAGTCTTGTGGGCAGAGGCAAAAGTCTTATGGGCAGAGGCAAATGTCTTAAGGGCAGAGGCAAATGTCTCATGGGCAGAGGCAAAAGTCTTGTGGGCAGAGGCAAATGTCTTAAGGGCAGAGGCAAATGTCTCATGGGCAGAGGTAAAAGTCTTGTGGGCAGAGGCAAAAGTCTCATGGGCAGAGGCCAACAAGGACAGACAAGACCACCCACATAGAACTTATTTGTGGACCAAGGGGTGTGGGGAGGGGAAAGGAGATGTGTAATTCGACACCATTTTGCCATCAAGGGGGGTATGAGAGGGGGAGGGGGAAGTGTAATTTGATACGGTTTGGCCATTCCTTTGATCCAGAACTCTCATTCCCATAGTACTAGTAGATCATGACATTTTGATAACAAAACTTAAGTACATGTTTCGCTTTTCGGAATCGGGCATTAGACTAGTTCAATTATATTTTACCAATAGATATCAATCAACTTTTGTAATAAATACCCGATCAGAACCACTTAGTTATTCGGGGTGTACCTCAAGGGTCCACACTGGGACCCCTTCTATTCACTTTGTATGCGAATGATTTGCCAAATCAATTACAATTTTGCAAAATACATCTGTATGCCGATGATGCTCAAATGTACTTAGCAGACGATATAAACAAGTTACAAGAAACTGTTAGAAACATAAATTTGGATTTGCAAAGGGTCGATCAATGGTATGCGCAAATGGCTTAAGCTTAAATCCATCGAAGTCAAAGTGCATTTTAATAAAGAAAAAACACTGAAAATCAGTTTGAATGTTGACTTAATTCTAAACAACGAAAGAATCGAAATTGTTGAAAATGCCAAAAACCTCGGAATATGTTTCAATTCGTCACTTACATGGTACACTCATATTGGAAATATAATTGGATCAGCATACAATAAACTGCGCGTTCTTTGGAATACACAATATTATACACCACAAAAAACTCGAACATTGATTATGAAGTTCTATTTTTCAAACGCTGACGCAAACAGCAAGCAAAAACTCAATCTTCTATTTAATAACATAATATATTCGAAGAGCAAAATAATATGATAGGAGCTATTTTTGCGGCGACCATGTAACATTTTCACCTGCTCAGTGAACATGATTCTAAGAAAAATAAAATTGTCCTCATCTAAAATGTTGTGGTATTCGTCAAAAACGTTTCTCTTCCATTTAAAAGAACATGGTTTGTGACCAATGTTTTGATCTTCATGAAAAACCTTTTTCGTCGTCGAAAAAGGACGCCACTTGAGAAAAGAAAACACAAAATTAACTTTATTTGTTTTTTTTTTATTATTTATAAACTAATTCATTGTTTATTTGTATTTACAATGTCGTGCAAGCAAACATCACATATTTTTACACGCTCTATTTTCTTCGTGCCCATCAAATGTACCAACGCAAACATCATGCGAATAAAAATAAATTATACCATATATCAAAATGCAGAACAAAAAACAGGTACATTTTTTTCAATTAAACTTTCCTTTTTTGTGTTCACATAAAACCACGTGCCACTTCTGTAAAAATAAAACACAGTAATTCCGTATTCTCCATCCATTCCAAGACACAATCAACACACGACTGAGTGATGAAACTCACGTGTACCTGGTCAATGTTTTATAAAATTCTTTTCATATTTCATGTTAGCCTGATACCGAAACAGGCAATTAACGTCCAAATGCATTATATCTAATTTTACAATTATTAATCGAGCTTTATGGACAGATTTAGATTAAGAAACATGATTAATAGAGTCATTGAAAAGAAAACGCCAGATACAAATCTATACACGCCTGGGCTGTACATGTTTCGATTCGGGCGAATGAATCTTTCCACAGCCTTTAGTATAGATCTGGCTGGGAGAGATAACTCAATTTTTGGGCCCTTTATGCTAACTCCTTATGGAGAAAACATTTGGGAATTTTTCCTCTTACAAATTGAATCATCTTTTCTCCCACTGTACATCATCTTTTCATATAACTACAAGTCCCCTAATGTTATTTTTATTTCGTTTTGTTACACAGTAATGCAACAACACGAAATTTATTTTTAGAAAGCTAATTTGTTTGAATTCACCTAAGTGGTGAACAATCGAACAACGCTTTTTGTTTCTACAGTCAACAACAACATGTGACAACTTACAGAAACTGGTTTCAAGGAGACAACAACAATTCTAACGCGTACATTAGTAGTGTTTTTCCTAGTTTTACGACGGGCTCTTCGTTGCTTATTATATTTCATGTTAGCCTGATACTGAAACAGGCAATTAACGTCCAAATGCTTTATATCTAATTTTACAATTATTAATCGAGCTTTATGGACAGATTTTAATTAAGGAACATGATTAATAGAGTCATTGAAAAGAAAACGCCAGATACAAATCTATACGCGCCTGGACTGTACATGTTTCGATTCGGGCGAATGAATCTTTCCACATTCACGTGAAATGACGTGACACAAGAATAATTTCATGACTAATTTACCTGAGGGCGTTATTGAAGTCTTAACACCTCGACTCACGCGTGAGTCACAAACATTTTCTTTGTGTTTGCCTTAAAATTTAATCACCCTTTATCTCAATAATATGCCCATTAGGCAACAGGTTTATATTTAATAGTGTCACATAGATGTGTGTAGTTTCACATTATATTTTTCGGACATTTTGTCGCATACATGCATGGAATATGCGTTAAAAATATTTACTAAATCTATACTTATTTTAATTTCAGGTCTGCTACCGGTCAAAGTTGGAGAAAATATTACAATTAATTGTTATTCAAGTTATAAAAATGTGACGTGGAAATTTAAGAACCAGATGATTGATTTAACAAAAAACAGGTAATATATGAAATATATATAATATATTAAAAAATGCCACAGTATGGCGTTGGGTATAAATAGAATATGGAATTTGAAATATTACGATGACATTTTAGGAATTTGAAAAAGAATCATTTTTTGGAAATGCGCAAAAAGCAATTTTGTAAACGTCAAAACTTGGGGTTTTGGCTCTGTTTTTTAGTTTGTAGTACCACTTCAAAACATTTACCCCTTAAAACATTTATTGTTATTTTTGGGCTTTTAAGGTAATGTATTTTAAGGCGAATAAAAGATTAATTTATTCCATTTTTGTCATACAACGTTTCGCTGGGTGTTTCCAGCTTCTTCTGGCATTATATATTATATCAATTATTATTTTTAATTTTACATCATAATATCAACTTGTTAGTAAAAGGATTTACATTTAATCTTTCGTCATTGCACTTTTAACGTTTTCTTATTCTGTTTAGTTTTGATAGTTCACCTATGGAATTTTACAATTTTGGGATTATTCGTTTTGCTTGAGGTCATGGACTAATGAAAAATGCTGGTGTTGTCGTTTTTCATTACTTTATTATTAAAATATTGCTATTCTCGGATATTTTGATACACTGTCGGTGATCATCTTCAGCGAGATATATTCTATAAATTGTAATAATTTAAATATTTAACAATACATATTAACTTTTACAAGGTTAGGTTATGGAGGATGAGACCAGTCCGTAGCAAAAAAGGGCTGGCTCCCACTTAGATCATTTTGATCCATTGTGTGTCCTCATAGTTGTTCTTCTTCGTCCTGATCAATCATTTGAGTTTGCAAGCGAGTTCCAAAGAAAGGTTTTCTAGGGCTCCATCCCGAGGCCTTGATGAAGGCATGTATATCCTCCATGTTGCAGTTTCATACATCCGTTATATCCTGAAGGAAAAGGAGCCCAGTATCTTGTTTCTTCTAAAGGATAATGCTGGACACTGGCACAGAAAATGGTAGGAGTCTTCTGTTGCCTCTGGGTCCAGATACCATCTACAAATATCGTCAGTCATTAAGCCAATCCTTACCATGTGTTGTGTCCTCTTATGATGCCTATCAATACTCTCAGATCATCTCTGCGAGTCGCCATCAAAAAATCAGAATTCTTGCGGCTCTTGTCGTCCCATATCAGTTTGGTTTACTCGCAGGTCGCAGAGGAAGCCCAACGTTCCTTCCATAAATCATCGTATCTGACATTGATCCTGTCAGCATATAAAGATAGCGGGGGGAAGACATCTGTAACAATGTTGTTCGTCCCGCGTGCGCCTTCTTTAGCCAACACATCAGCCTCCTCATTTCCCATTATTCCATAATGTCCCGGTACCCAGCACAAAGTGATATTAAGCTGTCCAGTGAGAGCTCTAAGCTCTTTATGACGGGCGGCTGACTACCTTCGACGTTATGTTCGGATTTCCTAAGGCCTTTATTCCTGCCTGACTGTCGATGAAGAAGCTGATAGCTCTCCTAAATATCGGCCTCATCAACAGTAGTTCCGCAGCCTTTGCAATGGCAAATACCTCCGCCTGAAAGATGCTGCATATGTCATCAATCTTGTATGAATCCCTGATACCCAACTCTTCGCAGTAGATACCACTGCCGGTGCCCTCATCCATTTTCGAGCCATGAGGTCTCCAAAATGTATGGGTCCCTCTCTCCACTCCTCTATACTCGGTATAATCGATCTCAGCTGTCCCTCATATACATGCTGAGTCGTCATAAAGTCCGTCATAATATCTCGCCCAACTGAAACAACGAGTTCCGTGTGTCTGCTTACCGCGTTTTCGAGCTAGTTCAGGCTCTTCAAATTCATGAGTGTAATCTCCACTGTTTTTCTGATATGCATATCCAGCGAGGTGACTCCCATCAGTGCCTCTAGTGTGGCCGTTGTCCCCATTGCGCCAGTCATGTAAAAAAGGGCAGTTCTGTTTATTCTGTTGAACATCTGTATATGATTCTGATGGTTCGTAATCGTCCATCAGACGTGGCACCCATAGGTAGCCCCAGGTCTCACAAATGCCGTGAACAGACTTCGTTGGGCAGAACAGTAAGAATCTACTCTACTACGAGTAGCCAGAGTAAAGGCGATATAACCCCTCCCTGAGGCAATCCCCTTGTCGTAGTCGCGTTCCTTGTAGCATTCGCCAATTCCGCTTCTATATTCCTTCGATCCAGTCCTTGATATATTCACTTACACCAATTCCATCCAATGCAAGTAATACCACTTCAATCTTCGTATTATTAAAAGCTCATTCAACGTCAAGAAAAGCCGCCAGTGCATGTTCCCTATATGTCAGTGACCTCGTCCTTATGTGGATAATCAGTATTCTTTCCAGCGTTTTAGCAAGAAAGAAGTCAAGCTAATGGGTCTGAAATCCTTAGCAGTTCCATGTACTATCCTGCCTGCCTTCGGAATGAAAATCACCTTGACCCTTTACCAAGCCTTCGGTATATACCCATGTTCCAAAGATGCCGCGAATAAATCCTTATAAAAGTATATCGAAGGACTCCTGTAGCATACACGGGTAGATTCGGTTCACCCCGGAGACTTGTAGAGACCGCAGCTGTCCAGCGCCCATTTGACGCTTTCCTTGGTAACAATTTTCAAGATTTCATCTTTTTTCCCCGCGTGGTCTCTGAAGCCACAAACGTCCGGTGCCTTGTTAATCTCGCACTCTGGAAAATGCGCTCCCAGTAGCAAGTCTATTGTCTCCTCTTGTGATTCAGTCCAGCTGCCATCTGCCCTCTGTAAGTTCCCGGTAAACCTTGGCTGTTTCGATAAGAACTTTCTTAGCCTTGCTGTATCCTTTATATTAGAGATCTCCTCTATCACACATGAAATCATTCTTTTTCGCCTTTCTTGTTTTCTTTTTGTACTCCTTTAGGCAGTCTCTATATTCGTTCCATAACTGCTCAGTAGTACATCTCCTGGCCGCATTGTATAATTTCCTCGTTTTCTTCCTCAAATTCATGAGATCCTATTTCCACCATTCCGCGTGCTTGCTATTTCGTGTTTGGCTGATTGGGCACGATCTTGAGAAGGATCGTGACAGCCAATTTTCCATATCATATGCCGCCTTATCAATTTCCTCCATAATAATAAGATTCATGTCAATCCATAATATCGGTGCTTCATTTACCTTGTGTCGAAACCAGGGCTGTGGAGCCGGAGTCGGAGTCTTGGAGTCGGATTCTGAAGATTTTGCTGGAGTCGGAGTCGGAGTCGTAAAAATTTTGCTCGACTCCGACTCCGGCTAAACCAAATTTTTTAAAACACTTCACATTTTTGTAACTAAGCAAGTTTTTACGCAAATTAGTTTCCATTGCGTTATTCATTCGATCAATGTACAGCATGATTGTAAATGAAAATCAACTTCCAATTACGGCTATCTTTTGATGTTTCCTAGAATGTTAGACTAGCAGATGGGCTGGATCGATCCATTTTAATGCCCGAAATTATTTGTTTTTAAATTTTATTTTAAGGCCATATACATATGTGGAATATTGACAGAAAATTTTTTCAAAGTTGTTTTTTATAGAAAATTTTGTCAAAATGTTATTTCTTATTAAGTTTTGTCAAAATTTTATTTATACAGCAAATTTTTTTTTATTTCTATAGAAAATTGAGTCAAAATCTTGTTTCTATAGAATATTTTGCAAAATTTTATTTCTATAGAAAATTTTGCAAAAGTTTGTTTGTTACACAAAATTTTTTTAAAATTTTATTTCTATTGATAATTTTATTTCTATAAAAATTTAAGTCAAAATTTGATTTCTATAGAAAAGTTTGCCAAAATTTTATAGTAATAGATTTTTTATTAGAAAATTTGGTCAAAATTGTATTTCTATAGAAAATGTTGCCAAAATTTTATAGTAATATTTTTTTTTTATTAGAAAATTTTGTCAAAATTTTATTTCTATAGAAAATTTAGTCAAAATTTTATTTCTGTAGAATATTTTGCAGAATTTTATTTACTACACAAAAATTTTTCTAAAATTGTATTTTTATTGATAATTTTTTTCAAAATTTTATTTCTATAAGAAAAATTTTATTTTATTTTATTTCTATAGCAAATTTTCTCAAATTTTTTTTCTTACTGATGCTCACTGCTATAAAAATGTATTCGAAATTTTATTACTATAGAAATATTTTTTTCTATATAAAATTTAGTCAAAATTTTATTTCTATAGAAAATTTAGTCAAAATTTTGTTTCTATAGAATATGTTATTTTGCAAAATTTTATTTCTATAGAACATTTTGCAAAATTTTGTTTGCTACAATTTTTTTTTTAATTGTATTTCTATTGATAATTTTTTCAAACTTTTATTTCTATATATTTGGTCAAAATTTGATTTCTATAAAAAATTTTGCCAAAATTTTATTTCTATAGAAAATTTAGTCAAAATTTTGTTTCTGTAGAAAATTTTGCAAAATTTTATTTACTAGACAAAATTTTTTCCAAAATTGTATGCTCACTGATACTCACTGCTAAGTCGAAACTTGTAGAAATGACCCAAATTTCCAAATTTTTTAATGAATGAATCATAAATGCATTTTTGCGAAATTGTCTAAACAATTATAAATATTTCCCAAGTATTGCCCGAGATTTTGTAGAAGTCTGATGTGAGATTTTATCAAAATGTAGATCTAAATACAAAGTTGTGCATAGTATATTATAATGGGCCCGCCCCACTTTAGACTTTCCTTGCATTTTTATTTTTTGTTAAAATTGTGTTACGTCCCATAACGTTAGATTTAAATTTAAAGTACATAGATTTTGTAGAAGTATATACCATTTTGTCTAAATCGATTCAGATTCAAATTCATGCATATGGGAATATAAACCTTTATATAGCCCGCAACAAATTTAAAGGATTTGAGATAGTATCAATAATTTTGGTCCACAAATACATTTACTGTTGGTATCTTCGCATATTATGATGGGTATTTATAGCAATATTTTATTTATTAAACATTGCCCTAAATTTGAAATATAGAGTTTAATTGGCATCTAATGTAAAATTAAGACCTTTTTTTGCACACATAAATAAATACTATACTTAATATCGATCCACTTACGGTGCCCCCACAATAGAACTACAAATTAGTGGTATTAAAATGAGATTTAGTTATATTACCCGGAGTCGACTCCGGAGTCGGAGTCGAGCTGATGAAAAATGCTGGAGTCGGAGTCGAGCAAAATTGGCTCGACTCCACAGCCCTGATCGAAACACTAATTATATTTGCATTTTACAATGTAATAGACTTTCTCCTTACAAAGCTCATGTCTAACTGATTGGAAATCTTAATTGTGTTTGTGATTTTGTATTAGATTTCTGTAAATCTGTGCACAGTAGTCTGTGTCGGTTTTGAAGTTCATGCGTTCGTCAGTGGTATTCTCTTCCATTGTCAGTATTTCAACGTTTTTGACCTGTGGTTGTGCAATGTGCTGCAAGGTCAGTTTTTTGTTCCAAGGGTCTGTCTTTCATCTTTTGGTCGGATTTGTGGGCAGAATGTCTTGTTTTTAATTTTGTCTTAGTGGTCTCAACATAAGCCGCACACACACATAATTATACAACCTCCATAGACAAATTAGAAGAAGAAGCAGTCTTGTCATTGCAAAACTAAAGCACTACAGAACTCTGCCAACAAAATATCATGAAGTTTGCGTCGACGTGTCTCTCAAATGCACTACCGTTTGCTTCGGAAAATATCATAACATTTGTGTTTTTCATAAATTTCTGAATTAAAAACCACAAAAGCAATACCAAAACGATTATAGAAAATTAAAATAAAATGTATGTGTATGTTAAAGCGAATATTTATTATGGTTTTATGTGAATATAGCTGTTATAATTTATTCCTGGGCAGAGCTGCCCTGGAAAAAATTGACAAATAAAACAATTTTTTTCTCATAGCCCTCTACACCTTGACATTTGTTTTCTCTTTATAAGAGCACAAGGCTACATCTTATAGTTTCATTTATCTTCGCAACCTCTCCCATCTAGACTTGCCAGATGGGTTGTCTATCCACAAGATGGTGATTTGGATGACAACTTCGATAGCAATCCAAGAGGTACTGATTTGACAACATGTAATTGTGTCGACGCATAGGCATGATCTTGGTCTCCGCATAAAGGTGAGCCAGCGGTGTACTGCGGAGACATCCTGTCGCAGTTCTAAGGGCAGCGTTCTGACAGGTCCGTATAGTTTACCACGCTGCATAGTTAACCATTAACCGGCCAATTGCCTTATATGTAGTCAACAAGGTTTGTTTGTCCGCACCCCAAGTGCTGCCGGCAAGCGACTTGAGGTCTTTGGTTCTACCGCGGAGCTTATCACAAATTGCAGTGGCTTGGGCAGACGACTTAAAAGGCTGTTGAATGTGACCCCGAGAATCTTGGGGTAATTTGTGGTCGGAATTATTTCGCCGTCGACTCTGACATTCAACTGCCTGCGTACTTCCGCCGTCCATGTAGTGAATAGTGTGGCTGAATATTTGGTGGGAGATATCCTCAGGTTTCTGGCAGTGCAATAACTGGTAAGATAAGCGAGATAGACTTTTAATCGATGGCATATGTACATAATCAACAATGGGTCCGGATGCCATGATTGTACAATTGTCCGCATATGATACAATATCGACGCCGTCAGTAGGGGGTGTAATAGGGGACAAGTAGAGGTTAAGCAGTGCCGGAGATATCACCCCACTTTCAGGAACTCCCCGTTTCACTCTATGGTGTCTCGACTTCTTGTCCCAAAATAACACATACGACTGGCATACGCACACGCAATTTAGAACCCAACGTTTAGTTTCTGCCGGTAGGGACGTATTCTCGATGTCCTCGAAGAGTCTTGCATGGTTGACCGTATCAAATGACCGTCCTATGACACCGCTTGCTCTCGTTGAGTCATCTACAAATGTATCCTGAAATGGTATGTAAAGCTGTCGTCGTGCTATGTACTTTCCGGAATTCTTGTTGATGGTTAGCAGCTGGAAAATTATCCACAAGGCTGGGTAGGAGTAGTGCCTCAAGTGTCTTGGCTACTGGAGAGAGAAGGGATATCGGTCTGTACGACTCACCTTTACTAGCGCATCTCTTCAGATCAGTCACCGTCATGCCGCCAAAGGTGTGTGCGATCCCATCATCCCTTGTGGCGGGGTTCGAGTGGGCTCTCACTGTTGACCACAACTTACCTCTTTGTGTCCTAAGTTACATTGCTTCAAGTGCTCCAACCAAGTTCGTCGACTATCTTACTAATCTCTAGATTCAGTTCCCTGATTCTAAGATCAGCAGGGTTAGCAGGACGGCGTTCATCACGCTCGCCTGCGAGTCCCGCCGCTTCGGGTGGGAAGTTGGGCCTCACTTGGGAAATTCGACCAGCGGGTATGAAGCGAGCGGCTGCTGCGTTGATGATGTCCAGGAACACCCTTTGGGCAACATGAACATGGGAGGGGGACGGGAGCTCACTGAAGCGGCGATCTGTATATTCTCTGAAGCCTTCGTTGGCTTTTTTGGTTGATAGACGTCCGGCGTTCAGAGGTTACAAAATCGGAGGTTCGGTTAATGGTGAGAATTATGTGGAGGTGGTCTGATCGGACGGGTTGCTAAAGATATATCTGGCGAACTGCTGCAATCACCCATAATTTTCATGGAGGCCTCTCCGTTCACCGTGCAAAATGTGGAGTCATCTATCTACCTTGCCAAATCTATGCCTCTCAGGTCATTACCTAGGAGAGAATGCCAATGTTTATGGTGGGCATTGAACTTTCCTAGCACCAATAGATTATGCCACTCAATGTTTGGCATATAATATGGAGCACAGCTACCAACCGGCGGTATATACACGTTGTATAGCTCTATCTCGGCTGCCCAGTCTTGACTGCTACCCCCATACATTCCATATACACTAGTGTCTGGCACAAGCGGGATAGGTATATACTGCACGGAACGGTGTAACATGAAAGCCAGGCCACCAGCTCCACTTCTTGTGCGATCTTTTCTAGCACATTGTATCCATCACAAGGCTGCAGGTGACATTCAGGTTTGTTTCCGCCGCGACATTATTTAGTTCCAAAGCTCCTATTGGATCCGGACAAGAAAAAGAAACAAAGAATCCCATATTTCCGACATTTTCTTTCAGCTCCACAAGAAAAGAGTTCATAACTCCTAAATTGTAAACAAAAGATAAGAATTGCAACGAATTACATACGCTTTTTTGAAAGTTTGTTTTTATTTATTATAACACAGTTTCAGTGACTAAAATTATTTAATTTAAAATTCAGAGATCAACATTTTTCTTATAAATATCAATTTTTTTTCGTAAATTTTTTCTTCATTAAAAGTTATTATGTAAAAACATGACTTTGCTTACTTTAGAAGATTTTAAAAGAGCTCTCCTTTCGTTTAAAATTTGTCCTGTCGCCGAAAATATCGCACGGTACCGATGTTGCTGATATGCATAATCTTCTCAAAGCGTGTTGATAAACTCGTGGATATACTTTTTTTCTTCCTTCCCACCATGATAATGGGTCCGCTGTGCATTCAATACAATCTTCATTTAGGTATTTGTCAAAATCCTTTATAGCAGCAGCTGTATTGTTTTCGTATCATGGTATCATAATAACTCCATACTTTTGAAGAACTTGTTTTTGGAATTTCTAATTCAATGGTGTCATTGTCATCATCAATATTTTGTAATTTTATACGGGTGTTCTATCTCTCAATTGCTTTATAGCCGTCTGATAAGCGCTGTCTGTTTTAAAAGCACGTCTTTTAAATCTTGGATGCATCAAGGAACTATCTGCATAAAGGCAGTTTCGCTCATGCTCTCCAACCCTGGAATTTAATTCTGGCTTTATAATATTGGTCATTCTCATTATATTCTCGTTTGTTGAAGTAGAATTGTTAATGAACCATTCCAAGAGGTTGATGAGAATCATCACTTTTGAAAGAGTGACATTTTTTTCAGCAGATATCTCAACGGTTATTTCATAAAAAGGTTCCAAAATTGGTATAACGTCTTTTATGAGATCCCAATCTTGGAAAGATAAAGATAAATCTGGACGTATTAAAGACAAGGTGGTAATAACGGCATCCTTCATAAAATAAATACGTTGTAGCATTTCGTAAGTGGAATTCCACCTGGTTATGACATCTTATTTCAGCTTCATGGCTGATTGACCCATTTGTTGTTGTGCATCATACAGCTTTTTCAAGGCAGTTGTGCTTTTGTGGAAGAACTCAACAATTCTTTTTTACTTTTTTAAGACGTCGTCAATTTGCAATAAAGATGTTTGAACGACTAAGTTAAGCGAGTGCGCGTAGCACCCAATCCAACGCCAATTCCCCATGCGCACTGCTCCCACCACATTAGCGGCATTGTCTGTTACAATGGCAGCTATTTTGTTTGTAATGCCAAAATCTTCTGCAACTCCCTTAATAAAATTTGAAATATTAGCCGATGAATGACTGTCATTGAATTCCAAGCATGCTAGTAAATGATACCTCAACTTTGTACTCCCATCAATATAGTGAGCAGTAACAGCTATGTAACTAGTGTGGGAAAGGGATGGAAATTACAATTTTTAAGAAAGTACAAAAAAGGTATTTTTTGAGCGGAAAGGTACTTTTTACTAAATTTCAACAAAAATTTCACTGGAAAATTATGGTCAAGAGACTAAATTTTAAAGAAAATAAAATTTTGACAAAATTTTCTATATAAATAAAATTTTGCAAAAATTTTCTATAGAAATAAAATTTTGCAAAAAAAATCTGTAGAAAAAAATGTTGCAAAATTTTTTCTATAGAAATAAAATTTTGCAAAAATTTCCTATAGAAATAAAATTTATACAAAATTTTCAATTGAAATAAATTTTTGACAAAATTTTCTATAAAAATAAAATTTTGCAAAAATTCTATATAGAAATAAAATTTTGACAACATTTTCTACCGAAATAAAAAATCGATAATATAGAATCACATTCTTTTTTCGACTAAAACATTCTTGAAGTTCAACAAGTATATACGGCCGTAAGTTCGGCCAGGCCGAAGCTTATGTACCCTCCATCATGGATTGCGTAGAAACTTCTTCTAAACACTGCCATCCACAATCGAATTACTTAAGTTGCGGTAACGCTTGCCGATGGCAAGATATCTTAAAACCTCCTAACACCATCTTCTAAATTGTATGTAAGTCCATACGTGGTATATATTAAATCAAAAAAGATCGATCCAATACGTATATAATTCAGTTTGACAAAGTAGACATAAAATTTTGACAAAATTTTCTACAGAAATAAAATTTTAACAAAATTTTCTATAGAAATAAAATTTTCACAAAATTTTCTATAGAAATAAACTTTTGACAAAATTTTCTATAGAAATAAAATCTTGGTAGATTATTTTTGGCTCGAGTGGCAACCATGATTTTTAACCGAATAAAATTTGAACAAAATTTTCTATAGAAATAAATTTTTGACAATGATGAAAATTTTATTATGAACCGAATAAAATTTGAACAAAATTTTCTCTAGAAATAAAATTTTGACAAAATTGTCTATAGAAATAAAATTTTGACAAAATTTTCTATAGAAATAAAACTTTGGTAGACTATTTTTGGCTCTAGTGGCAACCATGTACTAACACCACGTTCCTAATTTGAACCGGATCGGATGAATTTTGCTCCTCCAAGAGGTTCCGGAGGTCAAATCTGGAGAACGTTTTATATGGGGGCTATATATAATTATGGACCGATATGGACCAATTCTGGCACGGTTGTTAAAGATCATATACTAACACCATGTTCCAAATTACAACCGGATTGGATGAAATTTGCTTCTCTTGGAGACTTCGCAAGCCAAATCTGGGGTTCGGTTTATATGGGGGCTATATATAATTATGAACCGATGTGGATTTTTGCATGATTGTTAGAGACCATATACCAATATCATGTACCAAATTTCAGTCGGATCGGATGAAATTTGCTTCTCTTTGAGGCTCCGGAACCCAAATCTGGGGATCGGTTTATATGGGCGCTATATATAATTATGGACCGATGTGGACCAATTTTTGCACGGTTGTTAGAGGCCATATACCAACACCATGTACCAAATTTCAGCCGGATCGGATGCAATTTGCTTTTCTTTGAGGCTTCGCAAGCCAAATCTGGAGATCGGTTTATATGGGGTCTATATATAATTATGGACCGATGTGGACCAATTTTTGCATGGTTGTTAGAGACCATATACCAACACCATGTACAAAATTTCAGCCGGATCAGATGAAATTTGCTTCTCTTTGAGGTACCGCAAGCCAAATCTGGGGATCGGTTTATATGGGGGCTATATGGGAGCCACCGTGGTACAATGGTTAGCATGCCCGCCTTGCATACACAAGGTCGTGGGTTCGATTCCTGCTACGACCGAACACCAAAAAGTTTTTCGGCGGTGGATTATCCCACCTCAGTAATGCTGGTGACATTTCTGAGGGTTTCAAAGCTTCTCTAAGTGGTTTCACTGGAATGTGGAACGCCGTTCGGACTCGGCTATAAAAAGGAGGTCCCTTGTCATTGAGCTTAACATTTAATCGGGCAGCACTCGGTGATAAGAGAGAAGTTCACCACTGTGGTATCACAATGGACTGAATAGTCTAAGTGAGCCTGATACATCGGGCTGCCACATAACCTAACCTAACCTATGGGGGCTATATATAATTATTGACCGATGTGGACCAATTGTTAGAGACCATATACCAACACCATGTACCAAATTTCAGCCGGATCGGATGAAATATGCTTCTGTTAGAGGCTCCACAAGCCAAATCTGAGGGTCCCTTTATATGGGGGCTATACGTAAAAGTGGACCGATATGGCCCATTTTCAATACCATCCGACCTACATCGATAACAACGACTTGTGCCAAGTTTCAAGTCGATAGCTTGTTTCGTTCGGAAGTAAGCGTGATTTCAACAGACGGACGGACGGACGGACATGCTTAGATCGACTCAGAATTTCACCACGACCCAGAATATATATACTTTATGGGGTCTAAGAACAATATTTCGATGTGTTACAAACGGAATGACAAAGTTAATATACCCCCATCCTATGATGGAGGGTATAATAACATCCGGTTTTTGACTATGTCTTTTACAAAATCGAGATTTTCTTCCCACATGAACATGTTTGTTTTGCCATATTTGTAAAAGACTATTAGCAAATAAGGTTGATAAAGACTTTCTCAAAATATTAAAATATTTTGTCAAAGCTATTGTACCATAAATCTGATATCGACTCAAAAATGTCTACACAAAAGGTACTAAATCATTCGCGGGGGTACTACGGTACTGACCGGGGTGAAAAAGTATTGAAAAAAGTACTATAGTACTGCATTTTCCATCCCTGGTGTGGGATAGCGATGTTCAACCGTCTCTTGTAAGGCACACAGCGGAAGTAGTTTGAATATTGGTTTTAATCTCTTAATACATTGCGACATATTAGTGTCCTATATGTATTATCTAGTATATTGTTTGATAGTGTTTTTCGTGTTGGCAAAGAATATCCAGGACATGTAGATATAATTAACGAGTTTTTTAAATTCTGGTTCTTCAACGATACGGAACGCATGATGACCCTTTGTTATCATTTTTAAGACTTGCTCGTCAATTTGCTGGACTTTGCGAATTGGTGGAGGTTTTCGCATGAATTGGGTTATGTTTGGTTGGGCTTTAGTGGCTTGTATACTGGAAGATGGATGTTCGCACATAAAATTACGTTCAATCAAATTACTGGTTTCTATTGGATTGCTGTTGGCTACACTAAGATTTTGGCCGGATTAATTATGTGTAACAAAGCTTTGCCTTTCCAGTACAAGTGGCGTGGTGGGATGCTTTCTCTTCATATGGCGTGAATGGTTTCCATTCGATCCACTGGTTATACTTATTTTTGATTTGCAGTAATTACATACGGCTTTACTATCTATCACTATCTTCGAAATGGAGCCAAATTGAACTGTGCTTTTTTCTCGAAGACATGCTGCATTGAGAATTAAATGAATTTAAGTATATATTCCCGTTAATTTGTATAGATTTACTTACGCCAATCGTCGGTCAAAATAAAAGTAAGAATTCCTCCAATAACAACTGTAAATATTGCATTTATTTTCTGTTTCACAAATTCTTTGAAGGTATTTTTTTTTTTGAGCCAACCAAACATGCCATACAACTTTCGTAAACACATTGAAAACTTATTGGGGCGTATACATTGAACGCCACTTCAAGAATACTTACAACAAGTATATACAGCAGTAAGTTCGGCCGGGCCGAATCTTAAATACCCACCACCATGAACCAAATATTAGGGTTTCCTTTGAAATTTCAGGAGGGCTTGAGGACTTGAGGACTTGAGGACACAACCCGAAGATAAATTTAAAGATTTCACCTATGAGGACTACATCAGATTCTGGATTTATAAGAACCATTTTTGTTTGAGGTTTAGAGGAATCATTAACATCTCTTGTAAGAAAATTATAAAATAACGTCTTGATTTGAAATCTTAAATCTGTAGAAGTAAAATCTGGAAATTTTACATTGAGTTTCAAGCAATTTTCATGATCAGTGCGCTTTCTACACTCTCAAGAAGTGAAGTCGGTCTATATGGAGGCATTACCAAATGGACCGATAAAAATTTAATCCCATACACGTTTTTGTGAGCCTAAAATACCAGAATATTTACAATTTCAGGCATATCAGATAAAAACTACGGTTTCTAGAAACCCAAGAAGTAAAATCGGGAGATCGGTCTATATGGGGGCTATACCAAACTATGGACCGATACTCACAATTTTTGGCACACGTATTTGTGGTCCTCTAGATTTCCAATTTCAGGTAAATTGAATAAAAACTGAGTTTTCTATAAGCCCAAGAAGTAAAATCGGGAGATCGGTCTATACCAAAATATGGACCGATACTCACAATTTTTGGCACAAGTATTTGTGGTTCTACAATACCTATAGATTTCCAATTTCAGGTAAATTGAATAAAAACTGCGGTTTCTATAAGCCCAAGAAGTAAAATCGGGAGATCGGTCTATATGGGGACTATACCAAAGCGTGGACCGATACTCACCATTTTTGGCACACCTCTTTATGGTCATAAAATACCTCCAGATTTCAAATTTCAGGCAAATACAATTTCTATAAGCCCAAGACCCCAAATCGGGAGGTCGGTTTATATGGGGACTATATCAAAACCTGGACCGATATAGCCCATCTTCGAACTTGACCTGCCTGCAGACAAAAGACGAGCTTGTGCAAAATTTCAGCACGATTGCTTCATTATTGAAGACTGTAGCGTGATTACAACAGACAGACAGACAGACAGACGGACAGACGGACATCGTTATATCGTCTTAGAATTTCTCCCTGACCAAGAATATATATACTTTATATAGTCGGAAATCGATATTTCGATGTGTTACAAACGGAATGACAAACTTATTATACCCCCGTCACCATTCTATGGTGGTGGGTATAAAAATAGCATTCTCCTTATTACTATTAATTATTGTTATCCTTATAAAGATTACTCACCATCATGAAATGCATTGAAATAAACATTTTATACTATATTATTTTAAACAATGAAGTTTCATCAAAAAAAGAACAATTATAATCAACAGACGTTTTTATTTACCTTTGACATCATCAATTAGGATTTGGCAACTTCAATGCAGCTGTTGTCATTAAGAGCGAGTGAAAGGGAATGAGTACATAACAAAAGGAACTGTGGAGCTGAAAGTGTGAAGGTATCGGATCCAGTTTATTTAGTTCCAACCACGGAATAGTTCCAAAGAGCTAGTTCGCTCCGGAACTACCCAACTCTAATATATATCTTTCGCGCGATATACACCACAGACGCTAAAATCTTGTTCCGATCTACGTGAAATTTTGCACAGGGAGTAGAATTAATATTTTTACAATGTGTTTAAGTTCAAATGCCGTTTTATTAGCTTTTGTTCAATCATATTATCATTTTCAAGTGTAATCCCGCCGTTAGGATCTGTCTAAACCTTTTCTGCCTTTCGGTACGAAAATAAGGACATTTTCTAACGTCAAATGTCATCACCCCGCCTTTCGGCATCCAAGCTTTTTGTCATTCTTACTTTGTCACTCTCTCGCTTTGACTTTTCTTCTACGAAGGTAAATATTGTTTCACGAGCAATAATTTATATTTCTATCAACCGTCGAACGGAATGGACGTGTTTTTTTTTAATAGCGGATAAACTCATCGTAATAGGTACTAAGCCACCATGCAGCGAAATTCAAAGTCAGCCACTGGGTTGCTAACTTCAGGGCCCAGTGGACGGGTATTTGGGCAATAACCAAGATTCGGCCCCAGTAGTCGACCTGTAGACGGGTCGACAGGTGGCGACAATCTGACAAGTCGAACTGTTTTCTAAGGTAACGACATCAAAAGGAGGTAATCCCTCACGAAAGAGATTCAAGGAACACAGAAATGCTTTGTTTATCCTAAAGAAGTTAGGATCAGTCGACCCAAGCACGCTGTCGGCTAAACAAAGCGATTCCTTAAAATGGGCTCAAGGAATTCTTGAGACTGTAAAAAGGGAACGATCACCGGATGAGCTGCCATCCTCCAAAAGGGATCAAAGATCGTTTGCCTCAGTTGCTAGAGACAGCCTTGTGATGGCTATCATTGATAAATGAGCATTGGGCGGTATGGTTCCAAAGCAAAAATGGGGGTGCAGGAAAAGTTTCCCGGCCCAGATCCTCGACACCAAGAGGCTGGTTGGTATCAAGGACGATTTAAGCTAGTCGCATTTGAGGACCAGAGGTTTATAGAATGTTTTAAAGCTGCTCTGATACTATTTGGTGAAGTTTGGGAAGGAGCTGCTCTAGAGTTAGTTGAGAAGAAAGACATACCGGCTAGACCTAGAGCACATGCGTGGATACCTGCAAACCCTTCTGACCCTGAATCTATTTTAAATAGGTTGAAACGATGCAATCCAGATCTTCCAACAGCTGATTGGAAGGTTGGCCGCTTGGATGAAGTGTTATATACCTTCATTTCACGATCAGCTAAAGGATTCAGAAATGGACAAGGCTCTGTCTCAACCAAAAATAAGCGGATCCTCTTGCGAAGTTGAGGGAGATACCAAAGTTGAAGACATGGATAGATACCGTATGCGTGAGGAGGTTTCTACTGCCTCAGAACTCACCAAAGATGAACCTATGGTTATTGCGAGAGTCACCGAGATCTCTGAAGAGGACATTCCTGATGACTCGATTGAAGCGGCTGATGTGACGGTTGTTGAAAATCTCGATGGTCCTACGGATCCTCCAGATAAATCTTCATCATTGTAAGGCTGCATGTGCTGCCTTAAAAGTTCTTCTGATGAAAGGGGACATAGATATAGTTCTTATTCAAGAACCATACGTTTATAGAAACAACATATGTGAATTAAGTACTCCGGGGTTCAAACTATTGCAGTATACAGGTACTGATGTAAATCGAACCTGTATAATTGCTAAAAACGAGCTTTACTTTTTTCTGCTTCCTTCAATGTGCAATGCAGACACTGTCGTTGTCAATTTAGAAATAGCCAAATGCAAATATTGGGTATCTTCGGTCTACATGGGACATGACAGGGAGATGCCTCCATGTGCCTTACCTTAGTACCTTAGTTGAGGAGTCACTGAAAACAAAGACGAAACTCATTATGGGATGCGATGCGAATGCGCATCATAGTATATGGGGAAGTAGTGATACTAATGCAAGGGGAGAGTCGCTAATAGAGTACTAATCTGGTAGTTTGCAATAAGGGAGCTGCCCCAACCTTTGTCACTAAAAACAGGCAAGAGGTTTTGGACATCACCTTGGCCTCGCAAGAACTGAATGAAATGATATCTGAGTGGCAGGTTTTAAGTGAACACAGCTTCTCAGATCATCGCTACATCAGTTTCAAATTTGAAACGTATGGTTCTTGAATAAGAACTATATCTATGTCCCCTTTCATCAGAAGAACTTTTAAGGCAGCACATGCAGCCTTACAATGATGAAGATTTATCTGGAGGAACCGTAGAACCATCCAAATTTTCAACCACCGTCACATCAGCCGCTTCAATTGAGTCATCAAGGGCTTCCTCTTCACAGATTTCGGTGACTCTCGCAACAATCCGCGGTTCAGCTTTGGTGAGGCTTGAGCCTGTAGAAACTTCCCGCATATGATTTTCGCCATAGTCTGCAGGTTTTATGTCTCCTTCGGCTTCGCTAGGAGATTTTTTCACTGCTGACTCTACCGGAGGCTTGTCCGTTTCGGTATCCTTTGGCTGATCGCTTTTGTATACCTTCATATGGATATCATGAAAGCCATAACTTACGCGTCCTTGGGTCTGGGCTAGATGTGGCAGCGACTCTATGTTTAATATAAACACCGCATGTCGTCTTGGTCCATCCACCTCATCCAAACGACCAACCTTCCAATCGGCGGTTGGAAGATCTGGGTTACATTCTTTTAGTCTCTCTAGTATTGACTCAGGATCAGGAGGGTTTGCCGGTATCCATGCATGTGCTCTAGGTTTAGCCGGTATGTCTTTTTTATCGACTAACTCCAAAGCGGCTCCTTCCCAAACTTCACCAATTAGCATCAATGCAGCTTTAAAGCAATCCATAGACCTCTGGTCTGCAAAAGCTATTAACTTATATCATCCTTGATACCATCCAGCATCTTGCCGTCGAGGACTTGGTCCGGGAAACTTTTTTCGCTCTGTGTAGACACCAGACATCGCGTTCTCAATTTCCCCCCATTTTTGCCTTGGAATTATACCGTCCAATGCTCCTTTATTAATAATAGCCATCACAAGGCTGTCTTTTGCAACTGAGGCAAACGATCTTTGATCCCGTTTAGAGGATGGCAGCTCATCCGGTGATCGTTCCCTTTTTCCAGCTTCAAGAATTCCTTGAGCCCATTTTAAGGAATCGCTTTGCTTAGCCGAATCTCTTTCGACTTGGCAAAGTGTCACCGCCAGTCGACCCGTCTACAGGTCGACTAATTGGGCCTGACTCTTGGTCGCTGCCCAAATTTATAACTTCAGTCGTTACCTGTCCACTGGGCCCTGAAGTTAGCAACCCAGTGGATGACTTTGAATTTCGCTGCATGGTGGTTTATTATTTCCACCACACGTGAAATTCGTAATAAGTACTTATTACGATGAAATACTCCGCTATTAGAAAACAGAAAACCGTTCAGTTCGACGGTTGAATAAATAATCAGCTTTGGCACTATATACAAATGTTAATATTTCATTTTTGACACTCTTGCCATTTCAACAATATTTATCAGATTTTATGAAATTTGGACTCAGTGGCTAATTTTTCGTGCTCTTTCATAATATGTACAAATTTAACCATATTTTTACAATATCGCAATTTTTCAATACATTTTTGTATTTTTCTTCAAAATCTGCCACTATTTACAAATGTAAATATTGTGGTTTAAGATACTTTTAGTTGATCTGTTTTGAATTATTTCATATAAAATAATAAAAATAAATGAAGAGGAAATAAAAACATAAAATATATATATTTTGGGCAACTGTAGCATGTGGTTTTTACATTGCCCACTTTTTTGCCTTGTAGGACGCTTCCTTCTTTTCTCACCATGATAGCACATATAGCAAACGGTTTTTACTTTTGAATATCCTCTATCACTTTCATCAGGCCTAAAAGAAATAGGCAACGATTGTATAGGTTCGCCGATAATGTGTCTACAATGCTCAATTTGTTTTTGTAATTGGTTTAGAGCCGTTAAAACAAGATTCACGAAAAATTTCATGTTTTCGCTCCATTGAGGATTTTTATCCAATTTAAATCCGTTTTTACTAACCAAAAATTGCTACCTGTCTAATTCAGATAGTTCACCGTCGTTTTCTATATAATATTCCCCCACTTCATGCTCATGTAAATCGGAGTAAAATTTGGCCTCTGTGGTCATATGTGTATAAATCGGACTAAAGATATACATGGGAGCTATATCTAAATCTGAACCGATTTAAACCAAATTTGGCATGCATAGTAAGAATGTTAAGTCTACATCCTGTGCAAAATTTCACGTACATTGGAGTAAACTTTAAGTCTGTGGCCATATCTGTATAAATCGGACTAAAGATATATATGTGGGAGCTATATCTAAATCTGAACCGATTTCAACCAAATTTGGCATTCATAGTAAGAATATTAATTCCACCCCCTGTGCAAAATTTCACGTAGATCGGAGCAAAACTTTGGCGTCTGTGGTAATATGGGTGTATATCGGGCGAAAGATATATATGGGAGCTATATCTAACTCTGAACCGATTTCAATAATGTCGAACAGATAATGTTCAAAAACAACAATATTTTTTCTGTAGCTAATATCAGAATGCAAAACAAACATAAAAAGCGGTTATGAGGTTAAAAATACCAAAGTAAACAAAATATTTACGTTTGTAAATAGTGGCAGATAATGTAGAAAAACATTGGTGCCTACACACAAAAAAAAAATTTGATTTCAATCACGAAAATCGCGGATTCAATCATTTTTTTAATTGAAATGTCTTCAATCACGAAAATGATAGTATCAATCACCCATTGAAAACCAACACGATTTTCAATTAAACATTTAATTGACTTTTGTCACGGAATCAATTAAATGTGTGATTGAATCAATTAAAAACGTGATTGATTTTTAACATAAAATTCAATCACAGTTTTAATTGAATCGATTAAAGTTTTAATTAATTTCGCGACAAAAATCAATCAACTATTTGATTCATTCAATTAAATAATTAATTGAAATTGGCTATAAATTTCAATTAATTATTTAATTGAAAGAAAGAACTGCGTTTTCATTTGTTCGACGACAAATCGAAGTCGCTTTTTAGATCGATTAATACTCTTTTCGTGAGTTTTGGACATCACGTGTCAATTTTTTTTGCGCCCTTTTTGGTTTGAGTTACTTTGTCATAATGATTAAAACACCGAGGCTGTCGCCGCTGCAGACAGCAAATATGATGTAGCCTACAATTGTTTCTTAAAGGTTATGGAATCAATTCAACGTAAATTGGATGCACTACGTGTACCATCTAAGCATTCTGCTAAATCGCCTCGGATGGAGGACCAAACATCACTTTTGAATGTTTCTAATAGGTCCGATGAGTCACGCAGCTCTTCCATCAGTTCTAGGGGAGACATTGTGATATAGATGTTTTTGACGGCGATTTTCTTAATTGGCCGACATTTAGAGATTTCTTCACAGCGGTATACATTAACAATAGCCGATTTAGCAATATTGAGAAATTGTGTCATTTGCTCAAGAAGCTCGTGATGTTGTTTCGAAATTTCCGCTCACGTATGGAGGCTTCGTTCTTGCGTGGAAGGCACTAAAGGGTACTTATGATAATACCCGCTTATTGGTGAACCATGTCACGACTCTCTCTCTAGGCCCTATCTTCCTTAACCTGTGCTACCATCTAATCCGGCCATGCTCAGTGATGGGGGTTGTTCTTGGTTCAGAAGATGGGTCTCAGTCCATTACAAAGTTATTAAATTATAAGGTAGCAAAATAATAAATTAAAGGTACATAAAGCGATACTTTCAGAATTCTAAGGATGAAAATCGAAATGGGATATCTAGCTGTTCTTGATACCCTCAATGCGTCGATTTCCCCACCCTACCTTGCCAACACTAATAGTTTTAGTCAGCCCGAATAACATACTATGCGTTCATATCTTCAATTTCGGCCAAACAAAGGGTTCGTTCGCATTTCACGAATGCGACTCCTCCAACAAGTACGCATCATTCCTCGCAATCCTCTCCTGGCAGATTATGCGTTCTCTGTCGACGACAGCATCACCTCAGAACGTGTTCTAGGCTTCATAATCTTTCAGTTCTTGAGATGATGAATATTATTAAGCGCCATCGGTGCTGCATGAATTGTCTGTCCCGCAGACATGTTGCAAATAGTTGCCCCAGTGCGTATGATTGCGGTAAATGTGGTAGAAGCCACCACACTCTTTTTTTGGAAATGTATTATTAGGGACTGCAATGGTGAATATCGTTAATCGGGGTATGACGTATCCTACTAGGGCCTTAATGGATCCAGCTTCGGAATCCTCCTTCATTACGGAAGGATTGCGGAACCGACTTGGACTAAGTACGTCTTCGACTTCGGCTACAATTTCTGGTGTGAATCAAAGTGTTTCGATCATTTCGCTCGAGAGAACATTGTTCACTTTGCATTGGTACCCAACTAGATGAGTCGCTCCTACTGGAGACTACAGCGTATGTTCTTCCGAACATTTCCGGCAACCTGCCAAATCTACGTTTGGCCGATCCCAATTTATTTGTTTGTCGTCCTGTTGACCTTCTGTTGGGCGTGGATCTTTATCCGAAAATTTTATTGCATGGTACGCGGACGAATATTTTGGGATCGCTACTAGCGCAAAACACAGTCTTCGGCTGGGTTGTCACGGGTCATATCCCTTCTTCGAATATTTCAGTCTACACTACTACTGTGGACCTCCCCGAGGAAAATAGTCTTGACGAGACACTTCTCCGCACGACAAAACGACAACCAGACGGGATTCTGAGTGAAGATACTCTTCCTCTCAAAACTTATTTCTCCGGACAAAACAGAAATCAAGGACGGGTTGCCTACAAATACAAAGGTTTGTTATCTCCCTCATCTCATGTGACAAACGCCGACACAAAGGCAATTTAACTCTGAGTGGTTTCACTGCCTTTTTACACGTCGGTCCGACTCAACAACCACGCTTGTTTCTCCTCGTTTTGAGGTGGAGATTGTACAAATTCGTGTACCATTGCGACATCACACAGATGCATCGCCATAAGAGTTTACCGGTCCTAGACTTTTCTGCATTGAATACAAATCAGATATTCTCTTCAAAATACTATCCAGGACTTTTAGTTTAAGATAGTGACTTTGACATATTTTACAATTGGCGGACGCCACGGAGAATGAGTTTCCTCTTTATGCACAAGTCCTACGGAAGTGCATGTGCGTTGACGACGTATTGGCGGGGTACCATAATTTGAATAATGCGTCTGGGTCAAGGGCAATACACACCACAATTCTGTCAATTCTGAGCTGTCTTCTCATGTGGAACGCGACGCTATGTCATCACTACTGGTTTTGACTATGAGATTATGCGGAATGCTTTACAGGTCACGCCTTTATGATATCCCACAGTTATATTTACATTTTACCTGCTTTTCTACGAAAGCGGTAAATTTTACATGCTCCTTTTGATTTGTCCACGACATTCTCGACGAGAACTAATATTCCCCACTACGTTGAAATTATGTCTTATTCGCGATATTCATCCGGGTACTAACGGTCGTCCTGTATTAAAATGGATTACGTCCTTGCCTCTTTGGAGTTAAAACAGGTCTATCTGTCGCGTTATGCTAGCGTCCTCCCTAGTTTTTGCCCACGTGAAAAATCTTTGGTTTGATGGCCGCGTTCGAATCGCGATAGATCGGGCTACAAGTTGTAAGGCGACCTACGGGTTCTGGTCACCCTGACCATTTTGTTACTTTGGTTTTCCGTTCCGAAATCTTTCTATATTTTCATAGATAGAAAACATAACAAAGATGACTGCTACCCTTCCAGAGTCGGAGGACGACGTCCCCATGTCGGATGAGGAACGTGAGGTTAATTCTAGCATCGCACCACTTGCCGATGAACATACACCCATAGAAAAATTATTACCATACGGGCTCAAATCGATACCGTACGTTATTGATAATTAGCCAACCCCGTATGGTACAATATCAATATCGAATGGTACAGACGGTATGCAAAGCATGAAAGTACCATTCGGTATTATGAAAGTACCAATATGGTATTGAATATAATACCTAAGCGGTACTATTATTTATACCATAAAGGTATTGATGTATAAACAGTGCGGTATTACCAAATAATACCTAAATGGTATTGGTTTAATAATATTTAGTTTAATAAAACACACGTAAAATGTCTTTGTTACGTACTTCATTTAATACATAACATACATACAAAAGCCTAATTATTTCTCCATGCACAGTTTTTCTCCCAACTCAGCTCCATGTTGCAATTCAGGCACTGCATCCTTCAAGTCATTTCTCCATGCAAAGTTTTTCTCCCAATTCAGCTCCATGTCGCAGTTCAGGCACTGCATCCCTCAAGTCGTCTGTAGTTGTATTTGGAAGGTTTTTGTATGTCAGTTGCACATCTAACTAAAGAATGATCGAATTAGAAAACATAAATAATGTAAAAAATTTTGTACTTACCTATACTTCGCTATATTCACAGAATTAATTTTTTCGTCATCTTATCCCAAACTGTTGTTATTTACAAGCCGCATGAAAAAACTAAACTAGCAAGGCGACCAATTACAATTGGTCGCAACGTCTACATATCATGTGTTACGGCGGAGTTCCTCCAGGAGAATTATCCGTGGTTTCGCCACACCTTTCGGCACCAGCCGAAAGAACTAGGGCTCGAGTATATCGACATATACGCATGGCAAAGCATCATTCACGTGATTGCAAAGAATTCAGGCCGATGCGGGTTAAACGAAGGCTGCGGACCGTAGCGCTTCACAAAATAATGAGACCACAGATATACTCTAGTCCCGGTCAACCATGGGCCAAACTCACAAAGTTTGAGTGGGTTATATCGGGTCCATGCCACATAATTGGGGTGTAAGATAGTCCTCAACTGCCTTCTGATTTTACGAGTCCTCGACACCCGGCTCTTTCGAATCCAATTTATTTAAAATTTTAATAACAACGATCGGGCTTGACGAATGCACTTTACGATCGCGTGCTTGACGAGGACATTTGCATTAATTTGTTTTTGAAAAAAATGAAACATGAATTGGAAACCATAACAAGAAAAAACAGAATTGAACTGGAATAAATACTCCTTTTTTGTTAACTGAAATGTACATTCTGTATACGTTCATTATTTAAATTGTACAACCTATACAATCGTTGGCTATTTCTTGGGGGCAATGTAAAAAACCAGTCTGCGTGGAGCACAGCTGTGTGCAAACCAAATGCTACAATTGCCCAAAATATATATATATATATTTTAAGTTTTTATTTCCTCTTCTTTTATTTGTAATATTTTCATATTAAATAATTCAAAACAAACTAAAAGTATCTTAAACCAAAAATATTTACATTTGTAAATAGTGGCAGATTTTGAAGAAAAATACAAAAATGTATTGAAAAACTGATATATTGAAAAAAAGTGTTCAATTTAGACAAAATTGGGTTTGGACACCGGTGGAGCACTGCTGAAGCTCACCAATAAGAAAAAAAGTTACAACACCAAAGTCTAATCCTGATGCCGCGAACTAAATAAAACGTCAAGAAATTAGACAGTTTTATATATAATACTTCACGAATCTTCTTTATTCGAAGGAAAAACTTCAAGGTGCAAATTCACAAAATTTAGTATATTTTTTTTTCTTTCGTATAAATTCACAAACGACTTCAACCAGGAAGGTATTCTTATGAACTAACACTTAAGCAATAATACATAGAAAATCAACTAAAAATAACGAGTAGATACTTAAACTAATGGAAAATATCCCAAGCATGAAGTAAAGTGGCCATATCGGAAAATGATCAGCACGTAAACAAATTGAGAGAGCAATTTCAGGTATTTCCACAGATGGCGTTAATTCTTAATTTGCCGCATATCTCTCTCAATCTGAACATTCCGGCCCCCTTGCAGTATTCTGCAAAAATCCAAATTATTTATTAGCAACATCAAAAATTCATTTGATAAAATACAGGTGAAGAAAGAATTCAGTCTCGCATTTGGCCGCGGTAGGTCGAAGCATAATCAATTCCTGCAGGCTATAGGTTGGGACCAGATCTTCATATCTTCGATTTTGTGATCGATTTTTACTTATTTTTTCCTCAGAAGTGTATGGGACGACATCTCTAGACAAGCTTTGCATTGTCAAACTACGACGCTTTTTGGACGTGGACGATCTAGGTCCAGTTGATGAGTAAGGTTTGGACGAACTAGGTCCATTGCTACTGATGGTATTGGACGAACTAGGTCCATCAGGAGGGTTGGACGAACGAGGTCCTAGCCTTTTAACTACACTCTTTACAACTTTGCCAGACGAACGAGGTCCCGGCTTATGGAGTAGAGTATGGTGCATATCGCCACACTTCTTGCATCTTCCCTCACTTTTGCAAGTACGCCATGTGTGATCATGAGCCAAACACCCAGCGCAATGCTTATATATAGAAACTATTCGCATCCGTTCATAATAGTCCATGGCAAGGACAAAATCGAAGAGGATGATCCTTCAAACAGACGCGACATACAATTCTTTGTTTGTTTCCACGATTTTCAGGATAATATTTCTTTGCTTTAACCATGATGCTAGATAAAAAAAAAATAGGAGACAAAGTTCAAAATTAAAACAAGGTATTTTTTTATTTCCTCTTGATTTAATCCACGGGAAGGAAAACAAGTTTCACAATTGGTCTCACTATTTGACCGCGTGCTGTCCGGATCTCAGCAACCCTGACCTTTCCATCCGCGCCAGGAAAAACCTTCGTTATTCGACCCAATCTCCACTCATTTGGGGGTAAATTTTCTTCACGAACAACAACCATGTCGTTAATTTTCAAATTCAACTCATCTGTCTTCCATTTGTTTCTTTTAATTATCTCCTTCAAATACTCCTCTTTCCAACGCAAACAGAAATTCTGATTAATAGCCTTTACCCTTTGCCATCGATTAACGATAGAAATTGGAGCATCAAGGATCTGAGGTTCTGGTGGTGATAAAAGAGGACCACCAATCAAAAAATGGCCCGGCGTCAGCACATCAATACAAGAAACGTCCTCTGATAACGGACAAAGTGGTCGTGAATTCAAACATGATTCGACCCGAGCCAAAAGTGTAGAAAACTCTTCAAAAGTGTACTTCAAATTAAATGCTACTCTATTAAAATGATGCTTGAAAGACTTTACTCCGGCCTCCCATAGTCCTCCCATATGAGGGGCTGCCACTGGATTGAAATGCCAGTTAACACCATTATTCACATACAAATGAACAACTTCTGAACTAATATCTCGAAGAAAATTACGAAACTCTGCTCTGTCGGGAAGCCCCGACGAAATTTGTACCATTATCGGAGTACATGTCCTTTGGACAACCCCGCCGAGAAACAAATCTGGCAAAGGCTGCCAAAAACGTAACGGTAGAGAGATCGCTCACAGCTTCCAAATGGATCGCCTTCGTAGCGAAACAAACAAAAATAGATACGTATCCTTTCGTAATCAAGCATGCTCTACCCGTATAGTTTTTAATATCATATGGGCCAGCGAAGTCAACACCTGTACGTGTAAAAGGTCTATCCAGAAGTGTTCTCGCTATTGGTAAGGATGACATGATCTGCTCCCTGGATTTCTTTGCGCAAATATTGCATATCTTGCAATGTCCTATAACATATTTGATCATGTTTTTTGACCTAGGTATCCAAAATTCTGACCTAAGAACCCGCAACATTAATTGAATTCCTCCATGCAATGTAATCTCATGAATAAAATATGCCAAGAGCTGTGAAAATTTGCAATTATATGGTAATATGATTGGATGTTTTTCGTTAAAGGACAAAACATTTGCGTTGGATAATCTACCTCCGATACGCATTAAGCCTTCTTCATCAATGAAGGGATGTAAATTAAGTAGGTTGCTATTTCTATGTATAGGTCGACCATTGGCTAACTGAAAATATTCTTCAGAAAAATATGCCTTTTGGGTAACAATCACAAGTTTTCTCTTTACGTTTTGTAACTCAGAGAACGAAACTCAAGATGATATAATCGGGATTGTATTTTTCCTTAAAAATCCAATAAACCGATAAACATATGCCATAACTCTTAACGCTCTAGAATAGGAAGAAAATCTTAGAAGCACATCCTCAAAATCCTTTATATAAACGAAAAACGACTTCATTCGACGAGTTTCTTCTTCAGTATTAAATTCCTTGTGAGATTCCGTCCAATTATTCGATACACACCTCATCCAAGGGGGCCCTTGCCACCACAATTAACTCTTGTGATCGGATACCTCTGCTGATAATATCAGCAGGATTAAGATCAGATCTCACGTGTCCCCAACAGTCCCTGCCGACGAGATCTAAATTTTTTGAAACTCTGCTGGAAACAAACGTGCCCCAAGCTGAAGGGGGTTTTTGAAGCCAAGCCAGCACTATTGTAGAATCGCACCAACAAAAGTACTTCGTATATTTATTGTCTAAACTCAAATCTGTTCGTAAAGCCCCCATTAATTCTGCTAACAAAAGTGCCCCACACAGTTCTAGTCTCGGCAATGAAACAGTCTTCAAAGAGGCAACCCTAGATTTTGCAAACAATAAATTTGTCCGAATAACTCCATTCGATTCTATTCTTGCATACACACATGCCCCGTAAGCTCTTTCAGACGCATCTGAAAATCCGTGAATTTCGAAATTACAACATGGTTCAAATCCAATCCAGCGTTCCAATTTAACGGCATTTAAACTGTCATAATCACTTATGAACTGATTCCATCGAATGCTACTTGAATCAGTTAAATTTTCGTCCCATCCAGTTTTATCATTCCATATTTGCTGCATCAACATCTTTGCTACAACAATAACAGGCCCTAACCAGCCGGCTGGATCGAATAAAGCAGCAATAATGGACAAAACCTCTCGTTTTGTAAAATTCGCCTTCCGAAGAATGGGGTTAACAGAAAAATAAAAGTTATCACTTTTGGCATTCCATCGTATTCCTAGCGTCTTAGCTTTGCTCTCAGCATCAATTTCCAAAAAATTCTCTGCCAGAAGGTGATCCTTTGGTAAACCTTGTAATATTCGCTCATCATTTGAGGTCCATTTCCTCATAGAAAATCCAGCCGACGATAGAGCGGATATTAATTGATCTCGAGCCTTTATAGCTAAAGAAACCTCATGTGCCCCGGCAAGAGCGTCGTCGACATACATCATGTGTCTTAATATTTTTGCTGCCAAAGGTAACTCCTTCTCTATCTCTGAAGCCAGCTGCAATAGAGTTCTGATCGCCAGAAACGGTGCACAATTTAAGCCAAAAGTAACCGTTTTCATTTCAAAATCCTGCACATCAGCTCTAGGATCTGTACGAAATACAATTCGTTGGAATTTTGTATGCCTATCGTCCAACAGAATTTGACGATACATTTTCTCAATGTCCCCGTTAAATATGTAACGATAAAACCTCCACCTAATAATCAATAACATAAGATCATTTTGCAAAACTGGTCCAGGATATAAAGTATCATTTAGGCTCAATCCACTTGAGGTGGGGCATGAGGCGTTAAACACAACCCTCAACTTCGTTGATATTCTTTCCGGTTTTATCACCGCATGATGAGGCAAATAAAACTCCGAACCTCCTTCAGTCGACCTATCTATCCTAACCATATGTCCCAAAGACTTGTACTCCTCAATCACTGCATCATACATTGGTTTCATATCCGGTTTACTTAGCAATGAGGCCTCATTTCGCAAAAATTGTCTAACAGCCTTTGTACGTGACAACCCCAAACCTTTACCTTCTATATATTGAGGTCTAAACGGGAGACCAACTATAAATCGACCATTCGGGGATCGTCTGGTAGTTCTTCGGTACAATTCTTCACAATATTCTTCCTCCGGTGTCATTTTGTTAACACGTGGAGGTTCCTCCAATTTCCAAAACCTCTCCAATTGCTCATTCAAAGCAGTTTCAGTATAGAAAGACACAAGTGTTGTAAAAGAATTTCTCTGATTATCGATTTGTCCAGTGAGCACCCATCCAAATATAGTCTCCTGGGCAACAAGCGAACCCAGAACATTTCGTTGAACTCCATCCAAAAGGATTTGTGGATAAAAATCAGCTCCGATCAAAATATCTACTTGATCGCTCTTCCCAAAAAGAGGATCTGCAAGCGGCATGTCTCCTAGAGAGAATGATTCAGGTATAGAAATTGATGAACTCGGAAGCTTGAGGAAGCTGAGCTGAGGAAGTACTAGAGCAGATACATCAACTTCGAAATTGTCTCCTCCTACTGAAGATAATATGAAGGAACATTGTTTCTCAGTGGATCCGGTCAAAGCGTTATTTAAACCCGAAATTCTGGCATTCACCCTTGTCGTTTGTAATCCTATGCGTCTCCGTAATCTCTCCGATATGAAGGAGGCCTGAGATCCAGGGTCGAGTAAAGCTCTAGCAGTAAAAATAATACCGTTTGCTCTAATATTCACCATAGCCGTGCCAAGCAACACCAATTTCGTAGATTTCGCGAAACAGTTTTGAACCTCCTGTTCACAAATGGTTGTTTCCCGTATCAAGCCTTGACTTGTCGATGGATTGTTGGGCCCAGTATCAGTCGTCGCCGTACTCAAAGACACACGCACATCACGATGTAGTAGGGAATTATGCCTGGAATTACATTTCCCACAACTATACTTGCTTGTGCATTGATGCAGTCTATGATTATTACTAAAGCAATTCAAACAAAGATTATTCCTTTTAACTACTGCAAAACGTTCCTCGGGAGTCATTCTCAAAAATTTATCACAATACTTTAAATAGTGATCCTGAGAGCACGCATAGCACACAATTTTCTGAGAATTCGTTTGGTACGTCTTTACCTTCTTGTTAGACGCAGCCATATCCGATCTCCCGGACGCCTCTACCGCTCCGGTATGTGTAAAATCAAAAACCGTTTCCAACGATTGGAACCGGGCAGTCAAAAAATAATCCAGATCCTTCCATTTAGATATCTCAGTCTTATCCTTTATAGTCTGCTCCCACAAGGATAAAGTAGTCACTGGAAGCCTAGTTGAGCACAAGAAAACAAATATGGGATCCCAACTTTCAATGCGTATATCATGTAGTTTCAATGAGGTAATACAATTATTTATTTCTCTCTGAAGTCTTTTTATATCCTGAGCAGATTCAGATTTCACGGGAAGCAAGTTAAAAAGAATTTTCAACTGACTATTTACCAGGATTCTCTTATTTTCATATCTATCCTTTAGGTTACTCCACGCGATTTCAAACCCCTCGTTGGTTAACTGGGATTTCTTAACAATTTCCAAAGCCTCCCCTTGTGTATTTTGCCGTAAGTAAAATAATTTCTCAACAGGAGTTATCGACTGGCAGTCTATATATACGGCCTTAAACATGTCCCTAAAGGACGGCCACGAAAGATAATCGCCATGGAAGATCTCTGTGGTACAAGGTGGCAATCTTAAACGATGGTCATGACCTCTGCTCTCACGAAACTGCTGAGAAACTTGACTGGTTGAGAGGACAGTGGAAGATAAAACAGACCTATCAGATAAAGATTGTGAAAATTGTCCCATAATTGCTGCACAGGTTATGTAAGCTTCCCTACATTGTTTAAAAAGATCTGAAGCCTCCTTTTCTTGCTCCTCAGAACATTCACAATCAACATTAAATTTCTCGTATGAGTTTTTAACCTTGTTCCACAAGCTTTTAAATTCCTCCTTTCGAAGTTCAATAGTGTACATAGTTTGCGTACTAGTAGCTAAAGAACTAGACATAGTACTATTCTCCTTTTCAAATTCCAAAAACAACGCTGCAAATTTCTTGAACTTTCGCAATAGCGATGGATCTGCCATTTTTACAATTGTATCAGTATTAAATAAACACTGAAGCTCAATTCCCAAACTATCGATATCAGAAACTACACTCCTCTTCTTGGTTTTTAAACAAAAAAAAAAAAACAGTGAACCCGTCAGGAAAGAAAGTTTTTGCTAGTCCCAGAAAATCTAGGTCAAATTCAGAGAATCCCAATCAGAGAATCAATCTATTACAAACGCCGGTACCACTTAGATTCCGCGAAAAAAAAATCTAGTCAATATTAGTGCGAAAACTAGACAAGAATTTAGTTAATCGTTATTCCTTAGTTCCATTTTTATTATTTCCTTTTTCTCAATTAGCGAACACTAAAAATTTATTAAAGGCAAGAAAATTTTCTCAAACCGAAAAATCCACTAACTAAAATTGAGTGAAATTGGCACTAGTACCATATAGAGTTCACTTTTTTCCGAGTATACAGAACAAAAATATATCAAAAGAAAAATACTTCGATCAAAGTGAGTCCAAAAATATATGTAGGTCCCAATAACAAACGTAAGATTTCCATGAATTATAAGGACAGTACGACACCTCTTTGTATTATAAGTCTCTTTATTCGATACATGTACTCACAACCGAAAAAAAAAGTTGCAAATATACCACATTAAAACCGCTAAAATAATTTTTCATGAAAATAAACGAAAATATGACAAATTATGTGGAACGTTTGTTCATAAATACACCAACCAGATCCTAATTAAATCGGCATATGTATATTAACGTAATATAAATTCAAAAAGTTATATTTAATGTATTTATATAGCATTCATATATTCATAACAACAGCGGGCAAAAACACTACATTGGCATCACTGATATGGTCAACTTCAAAGAGACACGGAGAGTAAGAGATGATATACAAGAGATCCTCTTTTACTCTTAAAACATTTATTCACCACACTTTTACAGCTATAATTTGGCAATAACCAATCAAATTAATATATTAAATCAATGTAATAAAAAGAATAAGCATTTGTGAAATGTAAAATATCGTTGAAATCACTTCCAAAAACAAAAAAACATAATAAGTTGGAGCCAAAAAAACTGAATTACTGCAACATACCTGAACTCTGTGCTAAAACAACAAAAAAAAACAAACGTCAAATGACGAGAAAGAGAGCACAAATCATACAACTTAATGTCACTGCACAAGATTATTTTCTGTTGTTTATTTACAATTAATCACATGTTTTCATTTTAAATATGAATATATATTTTTTTTTTCAGTCAGCACTTTGTTTTAATCTTTAGATTTATTTTGTTTTTTCTTTCCAAATTACACAATTTTAATGGAGTTGAGGGGTTCACTTATAGAAAAACAGTAGAAGATGGTTGTTGTTGGTGGAGAGTGGGAGTAATATGTCAAAAGATCAGTGGTTGCCAGATCACTGTCACTGGTCACGGGATAATCAGTTCTGAATACAAAATGTTTTTAATCTTGATTTTATAAACTTTTCATTTCAATTTAGTTTAAATTATTATTATTTTTTTTGTCCTTTATTTCAAATGTTTTGCTTCTCTTGCTCCAGATCTGGCTCGAAGGACCTTGTTCAATTTAGACAAAATTGGGTTTGGACACCGGTGGAGCACTGCTGAAGCTCACCAATAAGAAAAAAAGTTACAACACCAAAGTCTAATCCTGATGCCGCGAACTAAATAAAACGTCAAGAAATTAGACAGTTTTATATATAATACTTCACGAATCTTCTTTATTCGAAGGAAAAACTTCAAGGTGCAAATGCACAAAATTTAGTATATTTTTTTTCTTTCGTATAAATTCACAAACGACTTCAACCAGGAAGGTATTCTTATGAACTAACACTTAAGCAATAATACATAGAAAATCAACTAAAAATAACGAGTAGATACTTAAACTAATGGAAAATATCCCAAGCATGAAGTAAAGTGGCCATATCGGAAAATGATCAGCACGTAAACAAATTGAGAGAGCAATTTCAGGTATTTCCACAGATGGCGTTAATTCTTAATTTGCCGCATATCTCTCTCAATCTGAACAAAAAGAATATTGTTAAATATGTACATATTATGAGAGAGCATGATAAATTAGCTACTGAGACAAAATTTCATAAAAATCGAATTAATATTGATGAAATGGCTATAGTGTGAAAAATGAAATATTTACATTTGTATATAAAGGGTGATACGGTCAAAATTTGGTCAAGGGAAAACGCGTGTAAATCGGTTAAATCGTTTATTTAAAAAATCAAATTAAATTCCTTTTTCAGGTTTAATTAGTATAAAATTCAGGAAAAATATTCAGTTAGGCTTTCGCTTTTCCAAATCCGAATTGCCGGGCCTCACGCTTGACACCTGCCATCAGATTTTGTACAGCCACCTTCTTCGCCGCAGAAAGCCAGTTTGCCTTGAACTGCTGCTCGTCCTTAGCAGTTTTTTTGGCCTTCTTTAGGTTCCGCTTGACCAGTATTTCTCAGCCCAGTATTTCTCAATTGGGCGGAGCTCTGGCGTGTTGGGAGGGTTCTTGTCCTTGGGAACCACCTGCACGTTGTTGGCGGCGTACCACTCCATGGCCTTTTTACCGTAATGGCAAGATGCCAAATCCGGCCAAAACAGTACGGAACAACCGTGTTTCTTCAGGAAAGGCAGCAGACGTTTATTCAAACACTCTTTTCACGTAAATTTCTTGGTTGACAGTCCCGGAAGCTATGAAAATGCTGCTTTTCAAGCCACAGGTACAGATGGCTTGCCAAACCAGATATTTCTTTGCGAACTTTGACAGTTTTATGTGCTTGAAAATATCTGCTACCTTTCCCCTTCCTTTTGCCGTATAAAACACCTGTCCCGGAAGCTGCTTGTAGTCGGCTTTGACGTAGGTTTCGTCGTCCATTACCACACAGTCAAACTTCGTCAGCATCGTCGTGTACAGCCTCCGGGATCGCGCTTTGGCCGTCGTATTTTGTTTATCATCGCCATTTGGAGTCACTACCTTCTTGTAAGTCGTAAGCCGATCCAGACTTCCTGGCTGTCGACAAACGTCCCCCAAAAACTTTAATTACATTTGTAACGGTTGATTTGGCAACTTTTAGCGATTTTGCCAGCTTTGCGTGCGAGTAGCTCGGATTTTCGCGATGCACGAGCAAAATTTTGATAGCTGCTCTTCTTGCTTGGACGGCATTTTGACAACTGAAGAGTGAATTCCAAAATCAAAATAGGAGCAACATTCTACACACACACACACCTTCAAAATGAGGGGTGTTCAGGTTTTTTAAATGCAAAATTGAAAGAAATACGTCAAGTTTATATTGACCAAATTTTGACCGTATCACCCTTTAGTGCCAAAGCTAGGGTAAAAAATAATAAAAAAACGAAAAATGTACTCAAAACAGCAAATATATTTTATTTGTATTTTGCCAAACCGTACAGACTATTATATTATTTTTTAACAATCGCTAGTATACCATAACAGCACGATTCCAACTGAAAAAAAAACAACCCATACACAGAACATATCGGACATATCGATTGCAACGATTACAGGGGGGTTACTATGTAATTCGTTTCGATAACAGCATCGATCGAAAACGAAATGGTGCCACTATGTATTTCGAATTCGCGATGTAAATTTTCTACAATCGGAAATTCTGTCCGATTTTCGAAAATGTAGCAACTATGTATCACGTTTGTAAATGTCAAAAGTGTGCGTTTCGAAAAAATATCTTTCGATTCCATTTGAGTTAGCGAAAAGGAGAGAAATGTAAGTTAGTTTTTTATTTCTCATCCAAAATTCTGTAAAACGTAAGTTTTTAAGGTTATCAACTGGCGAAAACCCACACACTAAACCAGTTTGAGGTAACGGTGGATTTTATGTCGAAGCATCCTGATTTGGAAAAAGGGGTTTTGAAGACGGTTAAATAAACATATTCATATTTATTACCTTTTATCCGAAAGCGATGATATGTTTATGCCACCTCTCAATATTCTGCTTCGGTACTATCCATTTTATTGTACTTACTAAATTTCTTTATTTTTTGTTTATCAATTTTTGAAAGTCACTGACAATGTTTCCAAATTACACCTTTTTATTATTCGTAAGTGGTGCCATTTTACGTTATAACCTGGCTACATTTTTTGGTGAATTTGATAATACTATCAACACATAGTACGAAAGAAAATTCAAATCGAAAACAATTCTCGAATAAAATTAATTATCGAAACGAATTACATAGTTACCCCCAGGTAGATAAAAGAAATATAGGTAAATTTGTAACAAGTGTGCTTTCTTAAGTTTTGAAAGGATTGAATACTTAGGTTAGGTTAAAGTGGCGGCCCGATTAAGATTCAGGCTCACTTAGACTATTCAGTCCATTGTGATACCACATTAACTACAAGAACCTATTACATATGGGCACTTCTAGTTTTAACCGCTGAACCTTCTCGATTATTTTCTTCTGTTGAACCAACCAGATTGTTCCAAAAACATTAGCAGACTGCTTAAGTTAACGTTTTCCATGTCCGCCAGTAATCTAAAGCTATATGCCCCTAAAATTTGCTTACGCCTTATACCAAATGCAGGACACTCACACAAGAGGTGTTTAGTTGATTCCTTTTCCTCCGCATCGTGACAGCTCATACAATAGTCATTTTACTTCGCGCTAATAGTTTTTGCAAAATCGCCTATCACGCAACGACCCGTTATATCTGACGTCTCGAGAACTCTATCATATCTGTGCGGTTTAAGTTTAAATGGGGCCATATTTGCTTGGTGTCGTTATAACCCTTGCAATTCTCCCATCGAACATTTGCCATCATAACAGCCTTCTCACGCAGTATGAGCTTGCAGGTAGCCTGCATGTGCATACCAGCAGTTTCCCTGGAATACGTAAGGTAGTCCCTAGTCTTGCGAACTCATCCGCTTCGCAGTTCCCCGGTATGTTCCTATGGCCAGGCACCCATATTAGGTGAATATTGTACTGCTCAGCCATCTCATTGGGATATTTGCGGCAGTCGATGGTCGTTTTCGAGTTGAGGAACACAGAGTCCAAGGATTTTATTGCAGGTTGACTGTCTGAGTATATATTAATGCCCACATTTTTTGGAACATTACTTCTCAGCCAATTCGCCACCTCTTTTATTGCTAATATTTCAGCCTGAAAACACTACAGTGATTAGGTAATCTTTTCGCTATTCGAAGTTCCAGATCTTTAGAATGTACTCCGAAACCCACTTGTCCATCCAATTTGGAGCCATCAGTGTAGAAATCTATATATCGTTTATTCCCCGGGGTCTGTGTGCACCACGCCTACTGTTGGGAATTAGAGTTTCAAACTTTTTGTCGAAAAGTAATCCACTACGTTATGCACATCTGGCATTATTTTGAGGACCGAACTGTGACCGTAACTTTTTTCCGACCACAGCGATAGCTCGCGCAACCGCACAGCCGTTGTTGCAGCTGACTGTTTGGCCAAAATGTCTAAAGGCAATAGATGCAGCATGACATTAAGGGAATTTGTTCCTGTCTTGCTGAATGCGCCTGAGATACACAAGCACGCTATACGCTGAACCTTGTCTAAATTTGTCGGTTGGCGAAGTGCCGGCCACAAGACTACAACACCATATAGCATTATGTGTAGGTCTAACCACTGCCATGTATAGCCAATGTACAATTTTTGGTTTTAGACCCCACTTTTTTCCTATTGCCTTTTTGCACGAGTACAAAGCTACAGTTACTTTCCTCGCCCTTTCTTCAATATTAAGCTTAAAGTTCAGCTTCCTGTCCAAAATAACGCCAAGGTATTTTGCACACGCACCAAAGGGAATTTCAATATCCCCTAAGGAAATGGGCCTAACCGTGGGAGTTTTGCGATCTTTGCAGTACATGACTAGTTCTGTCTTTGCAGGATTTACCTCAAGACCATTATCTTTCGTCCATTTCTCAGTCATCCGGAGGGCTCTCTGTATAATATCTCTGATTGTGGATGAGAGGCTTTTCCCGCTTTAGGTATGAAAACGACTTTTATTTCCCTCCACTTTCCTGGGATATATGATAAGTTGATACATCCTTTATATATCGCCGACAACCAGGGGATGATTCTGTCAGTCACTGCTTCTAACTCCGCCGGAGTAATTCCATCAGGTCCGGGGGATTTGAATGTCCAAAGCTATTTAACGCCCATTTTATTCTAGATTCCGATACAAATTCCTCGATAGGAAACGACCGCTGAGCCCCTGTGGCACCGCCAGAACATGGTTCGACCGTCTGATTTCCAGGAAAATGTGTGTCCAATAGTACCTCCAGCGTCTCCTCACTGGACGTTGTCCAATTGCCCTCCGATGTTTTAATGAAACCTGGAGCGGAGTTAGTTGATGCTGTAGTCTGGAAGCCTGCAGTAATCATTGCAAAAGTTATGCTGAGCCTTTCTCAGTTCTCTTCTCAGATTCTTCTTGTAAGCTTCCCAATCCTCAGGAGCTCTGGTGGACTTTGCTTTGTTAAAGAGCTTCCTGCAGGATTACTGAACTCCGTACACTAGGGCATGCAGCTTTCAGTGAGATGTTGAAGGCCTTCACTTAAAACCTGCCAATCAGATATCATTTCATTCAGTTCTTGCGAGGCCAAGGTGACGTCCAAAACCTCTTGCCTGTTTTTAGTGACAAAGGTTGGGGCATCTCCCTTATTGCAAACTACCAGATTAGTACACAAAATAAACTCTAGGAGTGACTCTCCTCTTGTATTAATGTCACCACTTCCCCATATACTATGATGTGAATTTGCATCGCATCCCATAATGAGTTTTGTCTTTGTTTTCAATGACTCCTCAACTAAGGTGTTAACGGCATCTCCCTATCATGTCCCATGTAGACCGAAGATACCCAATATTTGCATTTGGCTAATTCTAAACTGGCAACATTGAAGGAAGCAGAAACAAGTTGAGCTCGTTTTTAGCAATTATACAGGCTCGATTTACATCATTACCAGTATACTGCAATAGTTTGAACCCCGGAGTACTTAATTCACATATTTTATTTCTATAAACATACGGTTCTTGAATAAGAACTTTTAAGGCAGCACATGCAGCCTTACAATGGAGAAGATTTATCTGGAGGATCCGTAGGACCATCGAGATTTTCAACAACCGTCACATCAGCAGTTTCAATCGAGTCATCAAGAATGTCCTCTTCAGAGATCTAGGTGACTCTCGCAATAATCATAGGTTCAACTTTGGTGAGTTTTGAGGCTGTAGAAACTTCCTCTCGCATACGGTGTCCATCCATGTCTGCATCTTTGGTATCTCCCTCGACTTCGCAAGAAGATCCGCTTATTTCTGATTCAGACAGAGGCTTGTCCATTTTTGATCGTTTTTAAGATCAGCTGAAGGATTCAAAAATGGACAAGCCTCTGTCTGAATCAGAAATAAGCGGACCTTCATTTGGATATAATGGAAGCCATAACATACACGGCCCTGGGACTTTGCTAGATGTGGCAAAGACTGAGTATTCAATATAAACACTACATGCCGTCTTTGTCCATCCACTTCATCCAAACGTCCAACCTTCCAATCAGCTGTTGGAAGATCTGGATTGCATTATTTCAGTCTATTTAAAATACATTCAGGAGGGTTTGCAGGTATCCACGCATGTGCTCTTGGTCTAGCCGGTATGTCTAACTGTAGAGCAGTTCCTTCCAAAACTTCACCAATTAGTATCAAAGCAGCTTTAAAACATTCTATAGACCTCTGGTCCTCAAATGCGATTAGCTTAAATCGTCCTTGATACGCCAGACAAAGCATTCTCAATTTCCCCCATTTTTGCTTTGGAACCATACCGTCCAATGCTCCTTTATTAATGATTGCCATCGCAAGGTTGTCTTTAGCAACTGAGACAAACGACCTTTGATCCCTTTTGGAGGATGGCAGCTCATCCGGTGACCGTTCCATTTTTCCAGCTTCAAGAATTCCTTGAGTCAATTTTAAGGAATCGCTTTGTTTAGCCGACAACGTGCTTGGGTCAACTGATCCTAATTTCTTTAGGATAAACAAAGCATTTCTGCGTTCCTCCTTCGTGAGGGATTACCTCCTTTTGATGTCGTTACCTTAGAAAAGGTTCGACTTGTCAAAGTGTCGCCACCTGTCGACCCGTCTACAGGTCGACTAATTGGGCCTAACTCTTGGTCATTGTCCAAATTTATAACTCCAGTCGATACCCGTCCACTTGGCCCTGAAGTTAGCAACCCAGTGGATGAATTTGAATTTCGCTGCATGGTGGCTTAATATCCCACCGCACTTGAAATTCTTAGTAGGTACTTATTACGATGAGTTAGTCCGCTATTAAAAAACACGTCCGTTCCGTTCGACGGTTGAATGATTGAATACTTATTAGTGCGTGATGATTATCATAATGAATATAGGGAACAACAACAACTGTCTCAAGTGGGGAGTGGATTCATTGTTGATCAGGAAAAGTATTTCCTTATGGTTTGTGTTTACCTTATGGTAGTTAGCTCTTATTCAGTTTATTACCTTACGAAGTGCAGTAGGCCAGCAATGAACTTATGTTCGTTTAGTTGCTCACTTATTTCTTTGTGCATTCGTAACTTACATTTTATTGAGGTATTCTTAGAGTAAGAGTTGTTGAGGGCTCGATGGTTCGATGGAAAAAGGGACCATGTTATGCTCCTTGACTTGACAGTTCAGCTCGCAAGTCGAGCGAGTAACATGAAATGATCTCAAGTTGCCATCTATCTTACAACTATCTAGTAAATGCATACAGTATAAAAGTGACCGTTAAATTCAAATTAATATGAAGTTCATGAGAAGGGGACAACTGCATTCAACATTCTGGGGCCCTTGGCCTATGGGCCAAATTGAACTCGTATCATTCCATTATATCTAAAAAAATCAATTTAAAAAATGTTAATAAAGTATATGGTCTAAGTCTATGAACGGTACAGTATGAATTCATATGAATATTGCTTCAAATTAGTTAATTTTCCTTTTTCACAAGTACTCTTTGGAATTCAGATAAATGGTTTTATGTCAAAGTATTTTCTTATTGTATACGTCCATAATATATATGTATGCTTACATTTTCGTATTGACATTTCCTAGTATGTATTCAGTTTCCGTTTTTATACCCTTCACCATAGGATGGGGGTATATTAACTTTGTCATTCCGTTTGTAACACATCGAAATATTGCTCTAAGACCCCATAAAGTATATATATTCTGGGTCGTGGTGAAATTCTGAGTCGATCTGAGCATGTCCGTCCGTCTGTTGAAATCACGCTAACTTCCGAACGAAACAAGCTATCGACTTGAAACTTGGCACAAGTAGTTGTTATTGATGTATGTTAGTTCGGATGGTATTGCAAATGGGCCATATCGTTCCACTTTTACGTATAGCCCCATATAAACGGACTCCCAAATTTGGCTTGCGATTGCTCTAAGAGAAGCCAATTTCATCCGATCCGGCTGAAATTTGGTACATGGTGTTAGTATATGGTCTCTAACAACCATGCAAAAATCGGTCCACATCGCTACATAATTATATATAGCCCCCATATAAATCGATCACCAGATTTGACCTCCGGAGCCTCTTGGAAGACCAAAATTCATCTGATTCAGTTGAAATTTGGTACGTGGTGGTAATATATGGCCTCAAACACCCATGCAAAAATTGGTCGAAATCGGTCAATAATTATATATAGGCCCCATATAAACCGATCCCCAGATTTGACCTCCGGAGCCCCTTGGAAGAGCAAAATTCATCCGATTCGGTTGAAATTTGGTAAATCAAAACATTTTTAGTGAAGATAGAATACATTGCTTTAGCAACGACGAAACTTCGTATGAGACACGAAGTAACTATTAAACAAAAGACAAACGCAATCGTCGATTAGTTGATTGGCAGAAGTCAATGAATGCAGGCTGTGAGCGGGTCTGTGCTTTTTATTGTATGTGCCAACAATAAACAAAATAGGAATGGTGTGTATGTGTGTGTAGCATACTCTTATAGTTGAGAAAACGAAATAACTTCATCTACACAGAAATGGAAATTATAAAACGAATGGATTTGGAATTCCGATTACATTCGAATACTTCAAAACATTGTTGGGTGCTTGCTTTACTGGGTTCTATTTGTTTTGGTTCACAATGTCCAAGGTTTATATTTCACTCGTTTGAGAAATGGACAATGAAGTTACTACTCGAATTGTGTGGCGTGTGCTTGAAGTATTCGCTTGTGTATTCGTTGCAGAGGTTTGGTCCATAATCATATATAGCCCCCATATAAACCGATCCCGAGATTTGGTTTTGGAGCCTCTTGGAGGAGCAAATTTCATCCGAGTCAGTTGAAATTTTGCTAGTATATGGCCGTTAACAACCATGCCTAACTAGGTCCATATCGGTCTATAGTTATATATAGCCCTCAGATAAATCGATCAAGTTCATAATTCTATATAGCCCCGATATAAACGACCCCGATATTTCAATTCTGGCTCTCTACGTACCGTGCAAAAGTCCATGTCGATTCGTAATTATTTGTAGACTTACCTATACATAACTTTTTTGTCTAATATATACCACGTATAGAATAACTCACAATTTAGAAAACGATGTTAAGAAGTTTTAAGATACCACAACCCAAGTAATTCGATTGTGGATGACAGTCTTTCGTAGAAGTTTCTACGCAATCCATGGTGGATGGTACATAAGATTCGGCCTGGTCGAACTTACGGCCGTATATACTTGTTTTCATTTCAGTTTGAAATTCATTAATTCAAGAGGCGCGTTTCATATATTAATATTACAAAAATAAAATTAAAAGTCTTACAAAAATTCTTGTAGGCGTTTTATGGCTATCAATGCTTCTTGGATATGATGTTTCGCATTTCCTGATGGTATTCTTATATCATGAGTAGATCGACGAGGTTTAGACCCTTCATGTTGCCTGTGGTGGGTGTCCTTCCTCGTTTGCTGGTTGCGTAAGGATATTGAAGATGATTTCGATGTAGTCTCCGGAAGATGTAGCATCGTATGGTGTTCGCCACCACATCTCTTACAGAGGTCAAAGGGTGGACACCGTTGTGATGTGTGGGAAAGTGCCAAACATCGACAAATATTATTAAACTTGTATGAGTAAAAAGTGTGAGTTAGTGGCAATGAGTATGAATGATGGACATGTGAATAGTGGTGTGAGTTAGTAAATGTGTCGGTTATAAGAGATTTGAGAGATATTTTATGTGTTGTTGGGTAGGATAGAAATATTAAATATTGCTTTGGTTATAACTCCTAACTGGGTCTGTATATCCGCCACTCGTACGGATAAATTCTCTTAATTCTTCCGAGCCTCCACTCGCATGGAAGAAGCAAATTATCTTTGATGACTACCAATTGTCCAGTTTGTAAGTTATCTTTTTCCCCGTTGCCATTTTGTTCGTTTTTATAATTCGTTGAGGTATTCAGCTTTCTAGCGGCGCGCAAATTCGTGCTGCAATATTTTAAATTGTCCCCATCTATCTGCCAATGACATATCAGAGTTGTAAACTTCGGGCAAAGCAATGAGAGGAGACCCCCTTAGGAAGTGTCCCGGAGTCAGAGCGAGTATTTCCATGGAATCATCTGTGATCGGGGTCAACGGGTTTAGGATTGCTTCAATTCGAGTTAGCAGTGTTGAAAACTCTTCATATGTGTATTTATGGCATTGTGCTACTTTCCTGAAATGAATTTTAAAAGATTTAACGGCGGCCTCCCACAGACCACCCATATGAGGAGCGCGTGAGGGAATGAATGACCATTGCAATCCATGGCATGCATATTTTTGGGCAATATCGTTGGAAACAGACTTGATAAATTGGGCATACTCTTCTTGTTTGATTGTTCGTTCAGCCCCCACAAAGTTTATCCCATTATCCGACATGATCCTCTATGTCCAACGAATATTGTGAATGCTGCTCTGAACGATCCAGATGAGAGACCGAAGCACAGTTCCAAATGAATTGCTCTGGTGCTAAAGCACACAAATACACAAACGTACGACTTTAGCATTTCGCAAAGGTGAGGACTTGACCGAAAATGGGCCTGCAAAATCAAATCCTGCAATGGAGAAGAGGGGAGAGTATGAACATCTCTCCATAGGAAGTGGTGCCATAAGTTGTGTTTTAACTCTTTTTTTTTACAGATTTTTTTTTTTACAAATTTTACAGCTCCTAATGCATTTTTTAATTGCAGACCTTAGACGGGAAACGTGATATTCTTCTCGGATAATTAGAAGCATTAAATTATTTTCGGCATGCATACATTGATTATGTTTGAAATCTATAAACATTGTACATAACCTTGACTTGATCGGCAAGATTATGGGATGGGAAGCATTGTACGAAGAATTAGAGTTAACAGTACGACAATTCACTCTTAATACATTAGCGCTTTCAAATAATGTAAATTATGGACTTTTCTTTGAGATTGGCTTGTATAGAGACAGACAAGCATATTGATCGCCATAGTATCTTTGCTGTGTTAGAGAGATTAAAATATATTTGACTGCTCGGAATTCGGAATGTGTAATGAAGCCGCTGGTTGGTAATTCGGACCGTTTTGAAACTTTATTATAAAATCGAAACATATAAGCGATCACGCGGATAGCTCGACCCCAGTTTGAGAATCTTTCAAGAATATCTGGTTCATTCTCATATGCGAAAAATGTTTCGATTTTTCTTTTCTCCGGAGTATCATTACAGGATAAGGATATACGGTCATTCTTCCTGTGGCTTGCCCAGCCATGATGGGCCATGCCACCAAAGTGAGTTGTCGGCTAGGTCCATAGGGGTACGTCCCCTTGAGCCTAAATCCGCGGGGTTGTCCATGCTCCTTACATGTCTCCATTTGCTATTACCCACATCTCGTATTATTTGAGCCGTCCTGTTTGCGATATATGTCTTCCAAACCGAAGGGGGGTTTTCCAACCAACTCAAAACTATGGATGAATCACGCAATAATGTTATATCAGAGTTTGGAATGGCGATGGTTATTAAAAGTGTTTTCACTAGCTTAGCTATGAGTACAGCTCCGCACAACTCCTGACGTGAGAGACTTATGGGTTCAATAGGAGCCACCCTTGTTTTCGATACTAAGATGCTTGTGTGAACGCTGTCAGGATTTTGGATTCTAATGTACACAACCGCACAGTACGCCGTTTGTGAGGCGTCACAAAACCCATGGATTTGAGTTTGACATTGCGGCGAAAAATGGATCCAACGGGGAGTTTCGATTAGGGATATAGAGGATAGTTCATTTACAAAACGATTCCACTTTTGGGTTGTGTGAGATTTTACATCTTCGTCCCAGTTTGTGCCATCTAACCATATTTGCTGAAGCAGCAATTTTGCTTGAACAATAATGGGTGATATCCACCCAGCAGGATCAAATAATTTAGAAAGAACAATCCCACGGCGGCGGGTTCTACGCACCGGATTGACCCGATGGATACCAGCCATCGGCCAGCGGCTGCCACCTCAGTGTACGTGTTGTCTCGTCCATTTTTTCGTGTTGGAGAAGGTGCATCCCGGGGAGCCTTCTCCGCCTGCTTTTGGTCCGAGCCGGGATAGAGGAAAACCCCGGACCATGGTACTGTGTCGTCTGCCGAAATCGAATTCACCATCGCTCGGTTTCGGTGAGGTGTAACCGGTGCATGGAATGGGTGCACTTCCGGAATTGCTCCGGCCTAACATCGCTGCGGGAGTATAGTCAAACTGACTTCGTGGCAGGATGCTGTGCCAATGACAGCAGCAGTGGGTCATCTGATTATGTGACCCCACCGACTTCTCCCGCACAACAATATTCTCCGCCGCAGCATCTTACACCGAATATTGTTGTACCAGTTCCGGAGAGTGCATCATTTTTGCAATTTAATTGCAACGGGCTCCGTGGTAAGATTAGTGAGATCGTAGACTTTATGAATCGGAAAAGGATAAGGGTCGCGGCGATCCAGGAAACAAAGCTGAATCCCACCTGCAGCCTACGACATTGTGATGGGTACAATGTCCTACGGAAGGATCGCACAAGAAATGGAGGTGGTGGCCTGGCTTTCATATTACACCGTTCCGTGCAGTATAGACCTATCACGCTTGTGCTAGACACTAATGACCCGTACATGGAATGTATGGGGGTAGCAGTTAAGTGTGGGGCTGCCGAGATACAGCTATACAATGTGTACATACCGCCGGTTGGTAGCTGTGCTCCTGGTTATAGCCCAAACATTGAGTGGTTGTTGAGCGGGCATAACCGATTGGTTCTAGGAGATTTTAATGCCCACCATGAACTTTGGCATTCTCTCCTGGGTAATGACCAGAGGGGCATAGCTTTGGCAGAGCAGATAGACGACTCCACATTTTGCACGGTGAACGAAGAGGCCCCCACGAGAATTATGGGTGACTGCAGCAGTTCGCCAGATTTATCGTTAGCATCGCCTGGTCTGATAAATGACGTCTCCTGGCAACCCGTCATTTCATTGGGTTCGGACCACCTCCCCATAATTCTCACCATCAACCGACCCTCCGATTTCATAACCTCTGAACGCCGGACGTTTATTAATCAAAAGAAAGCCAACTGGGAAGGCTTCAGAGAATACACCGATCGCCGCTTCAGTGAGCTCCCGTCCCCCTCACATGTTCATGTTGCCCAGAGGGAGTTCCGGGACATCATCAACGCAGCAGCCGCTCGCTTCATACCCGCTGGTCGAATTGCCCAGGTGAGGCCCAACTTCCCAGCCGAAGCGGCGGGACTCGCAGACGAGCGTGATGAACGCCGTCGTGCTAACCCTGCTGATCCTAGAATCAGAGAACTAAATCTAGAGATTAGTAAGATAGTCGACGAGCACAAGCGGAACACTTGGTTAGAGCACCTGAAGCAATGTAACTTAGGAACAGGAACTGGTAAATTGTGGTCAACAGTTAGAGCCCTCTCGAACCCCTCCACAAGGGATGATGGGATTTCAGTCACATTTGGCGACGTGACTGTGACTGATCCGAAGAGGTGCGCCAAATACTTCAACCGACAGTTTGTCGAGCATCCCGAGAGTGATAGAGCGAAAAGGAGAGCCACCCGTCGTGTACGTGGTCTCCGAGCCGATGACACACCACAATTTACTGCAGCCGAAGTTACCAATGTCATCAACAGCGCGAAACCATCTAAGGCGCTGGGCCCTGACGGAATTTCAATGCTAATGCTGAAGCATCTGGGAATACTGGGAGTTGAGTTCCTGACCAGACTCCTCAATTTGTCTTTGGAATCACACATTATACCCGATGTCTGGAAAATGGGAAGGGTGATTCCACTACTGAAACCGGGCAAAGATTCGAGCAAAGGTGAATCGTACAGACCGATATCCCTTCTTTCGCCAGTAGCCAAGACACTTGAGGCATTACTCCTCCCCAGCCTTGTGGAGAATTTTCCAGCTGCCCACCATCAACATGGATTCCGTAAGGTACATAGTACGACAACAGCCTTACATGCCATTTCGACACATATTAATAAGGGACTTAACCAGCCCAGGCCGTGTCACAGGACGGTCCTCGTGGCGCTTGACCTATCGAAAGCATTCGATACGGTCAACCATGCCACATTATTTGAGGACATCGAGAATACGTCCCTACCGGCAGGAGCGAAGCGTTGGGTGCTGAATTATATGTGTGGACGCCAGTCGTACGTGGAATTCAGGGACAGAAAGTCAAGACCGCGTAGAGTTAAACAGGGAGTTCCCCAAGGTGGGGTGATATCTCCGGCACTGTTTAACCTCTACATGTCCTCGATTCCACCCCCTCCTGACGGCGTCGAGATTGTATCATATGCGGATGACTGTACAATCTTGGCATCTGGGCCCAATGTTGATGACATTTGCGATCGGTTGAACGTCTACATAGCTAATCTTACCAGTTATTTCACTGCGAGAAACTTGAGGATATCCCCCACCAAATCCTCAGCCACACTATTTACTACATGGACGGCAGAAGTGCGCAGGCAGTTGAATATCAGAGTCGATGGAGTAATAATTCCGACCACAAATTACCCCAAGATTCTTGGGGTCACATTCGACAGCCTTTTTAGGTCATCTGCCCATGCCACTGCAATTTGTAATAAGCTCCGTGGTAGAAACAAGGTCCTCAAGTCACTAGCCGGCAGTACTTGGGGTGCGGACAAAGAAACCTTGCTAACTACTTATAAGGCAATTGGCCGGTCAGTGGTAAACTATGCAGCGCCAGTGTGGACACCGCAGACCAGTGATACGCAGTGGAATAACATACAAACCTGCCAGAACGCTGCTCTTAGAACTGCGACTGGGTGTCTCCGCAGCACACCCCTGGATCACCTTTATGTGGAGACAAAGATCATCCCTGTGCGAAGACACAACTACATGTTGTCAAAGCAGTATCTCCTGGGTTGTTATCGCAGTAATCATCCAAACCACCATCTTATGGATACACAACCACCACCCAGGAACGTAAGGGTTGATATACATAATCTAGAGCGCGAGATCCAGCGCTATAAAAGAGAGCCTCTAGATCAAGCAGCGTACCGGGCAGGTTTGAACAGGATTCATGAGGATACTGTAGCTGAAGCGGTGAGAAGCTACAAGGTTAATCCTGTTCTTGGAGTCCGACCACCGCCCATAGCACCGGAGGAAAGAGACCTCCCACGGCAGACTAGGGTAGTTTTGGCCCAATTAAGATCAGGCAAGTGCAGCCGCCTCAATTCCTACTTATCGGTGATTGATAGCAGCGTAGCTGACGTTTGTCCAATTTGCAACCAAGGGCCACACGACACGCGTCATCTTTTCTCTTGCCCAGCCAAACCAACCCGACTTACCACCAGATCACTCTGGACACACCCCATCTTAGTCGCAGAGTTCCTTGATCTGCCAACAAGCTGATGTACCAAGCGTATAATATGAAATGGATGAGATCACAATAAACTGTTACAACAACAACAACAACAAATAATTTAGAAGCTAATGAAAGCAATTTCCGTTTGGTTATTGTTGTGTTTAGAGATATGGGATTTATTTTGTATGAAAAACAACCTGAAAGGGCATTCCATTCTATACCCAAAGTTTTTGTGGTGCTTTTTTCTTGCAACTTCAGAAAATCGGAATGCAATAATTTTTCTTTATCGACGGGTGAGAGGATTTCGGGGCAGTTGGACGTAATTTGTTAAACCCTGCAGACATGAGAAGCTGCATGAGTTGATGCAAATTATCAGTGGTTGTGTCAATATCGTGTGCACCAGACAAAATATCGTCCACATATATTTCTTTAAGGAGAATCTGCAACGCTTGTCTGAACTTTTCTTTGCCGTCGCGGGCCAACTGTAGCAGTGTGCGTATGGTCAAATACGGGGCACAATTCACGTCGAATGTGACCGTTTTTAATGCAAAATCTTGAATTGAGCCATGGGGATTGGGTCGAAAAAGGATTCTTTGAAAATTAATGTCGTATGGATGCACCAATATTTGGTGGCGCAGCTTTTCGATGTCGCCGGAAAAAATAAACCTATATAATGTCGTTGAGGGAGTTTCTCGAATTGGAGCGCTTCGAAGCATTGAACATCACTCTGGTTTTGGTGCTAGTGCTATCGGGTTTAAATACGGTATGTAGAAGGATCTAATGAATTGTTTACAATAACTTCCTTGGATGATGTTGGTTCTGCATCGCCAAGCGTTAAGTACTCATTTAGAATTTTGGAGTATTCCTCATGCATTTCTGACTGTCTTCTAAAAACTGTTTCTTGACGTGTGTATTGGGCGAGAGCAGAGGGTCTGGATGAACCGATTGGGATATTGACTGAAAAGTTAGATTTAAAAGGCAGTCGAACTATATAGCGTCCTTCAGAGTTACGAACGGTTGTAGTGGCATATAGGAACTCACAAAATTCGTCGTCAGTGGACACTGGTGGTGGAACTGAAATTTCTTCCTGTTACCAAAACAGACGTAATTGATTGATGGGGTCGTCACTACTCTAGTTAACCTCGAGCGAGAATGACGATATCATTTCTGTTGATACAGGCCCACTTATAACCCATCCGAAAATTGTGGACTGAGCTATGAGTGATCTCCCAATTTTCTTTACTCCTTCCAGCAGTAGTTCTGGTAAAGCATTATTCCCGATCAATAGGTCAACTTGGGCTGGAGAATGGAAATCTGGATCGGCCAATTCCATGTCACGAATCTCCTCCATCGGAAATTTAGATTTTGGTAAGACGAAGTTCGGCAACAAACGGGTAATTTTGGGAACCACAATGGTCAGTATATTTACATATTTGTTGTATTTGGAGGAGGACAAGATTACACGAGGAGTTTGAGTTTGCGACTGTGCTGCCACCCATTACTCGGATTTCAAAACGTTTAGTTTCAGTTTCAAGCCTAAGACTCTGTTGTAACCGTTTGGAAATGAGGTTCTCTCGGATCCTTGATTGAAACGCCCGAATGGAAAAAATGTAGCCTCTATATGCGACAGCTACAACTGCAGTGGGCAGTAATGTATTTTCACGATGGCCATTACCATTCTGAGTGGTGAAATGAGAACTGGTCTGGTTTTGGGTTTGAGTAGTGAAATGAGAACTGGTTTGATTAACATTTGCGGCACTATCCTGTCCCAAAAGAGCGGAGGCTGCGTGATTTAGGGTCTCACTTTTGTCGTTCACGTTTCTTGTACTTGGGTAATGTAGAAGTGTATTATGGTTCTTTTTACAGTATGTACAAAGATATTTCCTTTTACATTCCTTTCGCATATGATTGTGAGAAAGGCAGTTAAGGCAGATATTATACTTCAAAACAAAATCAGTGCGTCTCGCTACGTCCAAACTGTTGCATTTTGGACAGTTCTTTAAAAAACGAGTTGAGTCACAAAGCTTGTATTTGGGCTGATGTTGGATGCTCGTACTAAATGTGTGTATTTCTGAACCTGTTTTTTGGCGCGATATTACTTTCGTGCCTTGAATGCTATTGAGCCTTTCAACCACTTGATAACGATTTGGGAGAAATGTATCCATTTCACTCCATTTCGGCAATTCCCTGTGAGATTTAAGGTCTCCCATAATGATAGTGTCTCCGGCGGAAGTTTTATGGAACACCATAGAAAATTTCCGTATCGTACGGCGAAACCTTGATATAATTTGCGGAGTCTGTGGTATCATTCAATTGTTGGACAGAACACATTGCAGGGAAGATCTTGGCCGAAGTTAATCTAATAATTTGGACTTGCATGAATGACAATCTTTTGTACGGGTGGCATATTTTCCCCGAACTGCTTCCAGTTCTTCCTTCGCGAGTTGGGTTTGTTCCACGATTTATATAATTTATTAACATTAGTCCACCTATCGTGTAAATACCGCAAAGCTACTTCCACTTGGGAGTCTGACACATCATCGCCTAAGATTTCCTCTAGGTTGGCACAATATATAACTAGATCATCTGAATCGAAAGTAAATTCACTAGTCATGTTGTAAGGCATATATCAGACAGAAATGTAATATTATAATGGAAATTTCTCAATTAAGAACAAGTATATATGGCCGTAAGTTCGGCCAGGCCGAATCTTATGTACCCTCCACAATGGATTGCGTAGAAACTTCTACGAAAGACTGTCATCCACAATCGAATTACTTGGGTTGTGGTATCTTAAAACTTCTTAACATCGTTTTCTAAATTGTGAGTTATTCTATACGTGGTATATATTAGACAAAAAAGTTATGTATAGGTAAGTCTACAAATAATTACAAATCGACATAGACTTTTGCACGGTACGTAGATAGCCAGAATTGAAATATGGGGTCGCTTATATCGGGGCTATATAGAATTATGAACTTGATATGGACCAATTTTTGTGTGATTGGGGATCGATTTATCTGAGGGCTATATATAACTATAGACCGATATGGACCTAGTTACGAGGGCGGTTCGGAAACTTCTTAGCCTACCTGTTGAACTCTGTTCAACAGTAATTTTTATCGTATAACAATTATTGAATTGATTAATTGAATCTATGAATTGCTAAAATGAATTACACCTAGATAGTTAAGTTCATATCTGCTTATTTATTGATATAGTGGTAACCCTAGCAGCTTTCTCTTTCACACAGGGAAAGTTTTCACTCAAATTATTTTCAAATATTTGTCCTTTTCTAAATTACCTTGTACTAATTAATTATGTCTGCCTAATGAATTTTCAATACTTCACTTGTGTTTTGTCAGTCAAACTGGTAAGCAGCCGCCATCCACAATAAACCTAAATTTTATAACGTTTATACTGAAACTGCCTCTTTTTATTTACTTTCTGTTTTTTCATACTGACTTACGATTCTGGGAGATTATTAAACTATACAGTCCATTCCAGTCTAAGCCGTCTCGGAATTGTACATGGTCCATCGAACCGTTCAAAGGACTAGTTGGAAGATAAGAAAAGTTTTGGATAACGTCCACTGATTACTGATTCTTAAAAGTATATTCTATCTATAATGGAAAAGAGGTACGTAAAATTTGTTATTTTGTGAACGGATAAAATTGTGGAATTTTTTGTTGAAATTTTATGACAACTGTTGTTAAAGTTTCTGCCTGTGCTACTGGGCAAGCACAAGTCATTACATTACATTTCATGAGACAAGTACATGAAATAGCTTTTTACGAAAGCGCTGCTATATTGCTTTACAAGCACAACTATTAATTTTGAAAAGGTTCTTCACGAGACCCTTTTAAAATCTTGTGTTGGCTCGTTTGATAATTTGGGTGATATTCTTTCTGGTTGTGTATTCTCAAGACTATCAACGAGTGTAAATTGTTTGAAATTATTGCAGAAATGCAAATTCTCTCGTTACCAGGTCTATGTTAAGTTCTTTACATGAAGAAAGAATGCTGCTTTTTACGAAAGCATTTGTAACACTGTAAATTGGAAGTGGTTTTGCTTTACGAGCAACACTAAAATTTAGATCCATACATACTTACCCACTGTTTATGTCTACGACACTTACCTTCAACATATTGAACATTCATAGCAGAAATGTTTTTAACATTTACATTGGATACTTACCTTTGATATTCTCAATCGAATCGCAACATTTGTATGTCACATTTATGTTTATAATATTCGTGCATACTTACCTTCAACATATTGAACATTCATAGCAGAAATGTTTTTAGCATTTACATTGGATACTTACCTTTGATATTCTCAATCGACTCGCAACATTTGTTTGCAACATTTATGTTTATAACATTCATGCATACTTACCTGCAACATATCTAATTTTCATAACAGACACATTTATATTGTTGATACTTACCGGTCAACTCGCAACATTTGTTTTCAACATTTATTCAAAGAATATTTACGTTGATCAATAACACCACTGTTAACTCACACTTGCTTTGAATACTAGTCACACTCAGCCACAACAATCCTCTACATTAATAGCCTCTTCAAACGCTCATACATAGTCTCAGTCAATAACTCTTTAACATCATTTATACGAATTCTATATTCGTCCGTCTGTTAAAATTACAAATCATAAACCTGTGCCGTTAATATCAACCAAACTCTCTTAAGTTCTGCGTAATACATTTGCATTCTGTAAAGTTGACAGCGCAGTCGGACTGGCCGACAACCATAACATCTTGGATTCTCTTAACGATGACAATATTTGCTTTGCTTCTCATTTAATTGAGTGGTTACATACTTGCCCTATTGTTAACACGAAATCATTATACGTGGGAAATAATTATTTATTATTTCACTTTGTTTAAGTGGTTCACATCGATGATATCTAACAGAAACAAACTGAAAGTTTAATGAATTAGGAGCTTCTAAAATCATTTCTTGCATATATAATGAAATGAAATCAAAATTGTTATATTGTAATCCCGCAAGTAAAAAAGTTGAAATCGATAGGGCATCTCTGTGACTGCATCTTAAGAAAGAGAGGATGTCATATTAGCAAAGCCGGCAAATTGTCATTTTGATTGAAATTTTAAGACGTAAAGTAGTTGAAGTGGAGAGCTTAAAGAAAGTTTATTGGAAAAAAGGACACCGTATAGAAACAAAATTAAAAGTATAAATTTGGAAAATTAAAACAAAAATTGAGGGCGAGATATTTGGAAAATTACGCTGTTGAATCAAAATATGAATGGTTATCCAATCATTGTCTATTGGTCTATTGGTTTTCATGAGTTGGAATTGGTGGACGAAAGTTTGGTTGGTGTTTTTGTTGTAACGGTGCTCGGAAGGCACATGCGGTGCATATTGGCAATTGAAGGCTTACGTGTTTGAATCAACGAGAGGAGGGTAAAGTAGAGGGGTGAGTGGATGTTAGTATACATATGAATAAAAGAAAAATAATGTTTATGTATAAAAAGGTGTTGCCATCACAGTGTTGAAGACAAACACGCGAAAGGAAGATCACTTAAAGGGAAAATACAAATGATGATTTCCTTGTTTGGAGATTTAATGATTGTTCAAGTTGCACAATTTACAGAGGATTTTATTTACTATTGCATGATTAAATTATACACTAAAGGAAATTAAAAAATTTATACAGAAAAATACCATTGATTATACACTGAAAAATATATGGAAAGTTAAGCTTTCTTCATATAGAATTAAAAGGAAATAATACTTAGTTGGTTAATTTTTTTATTTTGGAAAATTTTCTCTGCATACACTCAAAGAAAAAAGTGAACTCTCTATTTCACTAAAGCCAATTTAATTTTATATTGGTTCATGGAATCATTATGGTTGAAAAAAGTTTATTTTACTCAAGTAACTTTTTGCGTACGTTAGTTAAATGAACTAAAAAACGAAAAAAAAAAATTGCACACAAAGCATAAAGATTTCCTAATATCGTATGTCTTACAAAATAGTTCATTATTTCTTTGAATTTTGAAATTTTGCCAAAACTGTGTCCATCATGAATTTCGTATGGTACTAAAGACATTCTTGTAATTTTGAAATACAAGATTTCTCTTAAAACTAGAAAATTGTCTTTAATAATTGGAAAAACTTAGTTATGTCCAATTGGTTTTCTTGAATTTGTCGAAAAATATTTATTTATTGTTTCCATATCGGAGTGATATCAGCGATTCTAATACTGCTTAGTTAAAACTTTCTAAAAAAGTTTTCTAAAATTAGTCGAAGGTTATCTTTCCTGGTGGGATCACTGTTTTTTAATGTAATTGGAAGAGTTGCTGTGAGTGCAATTTCCTAATATAACAAAGGAGCAAGTTTGCAATTGAACAATTAAAGTTTTGCTAATTGTGCTTATGATTGATAAGTCAGATGATTGCATGAGAAATGAAAACTCGAAATACTTACCCATGAAAATTTGATATACTTACCTATCGAAGTTTAAAAAGTCTACCTATGAAAATTTTTAAATACTTACCTGTGGAAACCTATGAAGAAAATACCTTTGAAATTTGAAATACCTATGAAAATTTGAAATACTTGCCTATGGAAACTTAAAAGGTTTATCTATGGAAATTTAAAATACTTACCTATGAATGAAATGCCTGAATGAAATTTGGAACTTACTTACTTGTAGAATTTTTAAATATTTGCTTATGAAGTGGAACATCACAGGTGGATGAAATATTTGCTTATAAAGGGAAATACGTACCGAAAGAGAAGAAATATTACACATTTAAATATTTAAATCAATTATTGAATATTTAATTTGAACAAAATTATTTTCCGTCTTTTTTTGGAGGAATTGATATTTGTGCTTCTACACAGTGGGAAAATTTGTTATATTCTTTGAATTCCCTTTAATTGCAACAAATTGTTTTTTTTTACTTTCTTCTCACAAGAACCAGCATTAACGAAAGGCAAAGTAAATGAATTTTGGTGCAAATCATTACCATATTGGAAACGCTGTGTTTCATTCTCGCCATTTTGAGACGTGAATGGGAATTTATTCTTTTGATTGGCATTGAACTTATTAAAGTTCGACTTTCTTGGGCGTAAAAGCTGGTTTTGTTATGTCAAGCTGATATAACATTTTCAGTATTATGCTTGGCTTTTTCAGTTGATTAATTTTGCATCAATTAATTCACGAATTTCCATTGTTCCACTGAGACTGTGGTCGGTACTTCGTGGAATTTTTTATATTTTATTTTTCAAGAAACTGAGTGTTCAAGGCAACATTATTTTATTATTGACTGAAAATTTTACAAAGTCCCATTTATTCCGAGTACTAATATATTTAGATACTAATATATTTCGAAGAAGGGATTTTGTACTGAGATCCAAATTTGTGGATACATTATACTTGAATTTGAAAACCATTAAACTTAAACTTGAATTCAGCTATCAAATCCGCTGCGACGATTCGTACTTATTATCAGCACTTGTATTTTCTTTGCCGAAAGAGACATAACAATCTACAGTTATATTTATCAGTGGTGATCTCTAGCGATAAAGTTTTGATTTCGCTGTCTGCCGAAATACTTGTTCAACTCGCTGCATTCTTATCAAATGAGGATACCTTGCACTAAAAGTTGCGCATTCTCCATTTATGGTTCGTTAACCTAAAGATCCTAAGAGGAATTGATATTATACATATACAATAAACATTGTGTTTACTAACGGCTACAAGAAGTTTACGAGGAGGTGAAAGGTTGGAACATTAGCTATTGGGGCTAATATACAATAACATTTTAGCACATATACACTGTTTCTTGTATGTTGTTTGTTAGGTTGTATACTTCAACATTTTTTATTTGGTGGTATATTCAACATTGTTGCAACCCACTCTGACCGTTTGATATTGGTAAAGAAAAAACAGAATCTGTAAACTGGTGGTGAACTGTGCCTATGTCTACTTTTATATGAGTGTATTTGAATTATTCTGTTGATACCATTTTAGTCGCCCCTGGAAATCGACTTTAACTGTGAACTTGCCTACTTTTGCATAAGTTATTTACAGTTCTCTGTTGAATTCATTTACTTGATCTGTTGAGTCACATTTGAAATAGCAAGGAACATAATTTTCTGTTGCACTATTTGTATCATAGTAGCTCTCTGTTAGCAACTGTGAAAACTTTTCTCTCTGAGTGGCGAGAGAAATACATTCTGTGAATATAATCTATTGTTGATTATTGTTTTCGGTAATCGTTAGTCTGTACTGTTGCTTAGGAAACTGAAACGCACATTATGTCGTCACAGAAGTTTATATTTTTCTCTGACCAAGTTGTCACTTACTGCGCCAACTTCGCTGCAATTGATATAACTGAACATACGCTTTCTAGTCTGCAAGTAGATCTAGATGATTTAGATCGTCGATGGCATACATTGACTCAGGTCTACGAAACTGAAATGACCACCCGTGAAGAGTTAAGCAAAGAGGAAAAAGAATCTATGCATTCCAAATTTAATGAATCTTGCAGGTCATACAAGACATGTAAGACTTCAATTCTTGATTTAATGGACATCGAAAGAAGAAAGTTGGAAATGTCATCGGTTCCAGTGGCGCGTATTGAAAATAGACCTGTTGATGCCGACAGCGGATTTTCTGTAAAACTGCCTCCTTGCGACACTGAACTTTTCAATGGGGGGTACGATAAATGGCCAGGTTTTAGGGACATGTTCACGGCCATTTATATTAAACACCCAAAACTGTCACCTGCCCAAAAACTATTTCATTTAAGGGCGAAAACAAGAGGTGAAGCTAACCAAATTGTAAAACAATTCGCTCTGACTGATGACAATTTTGGTTTAGCATGGGATGCTTTGCGGCAACGCTATGAAAATAAAAGAATTCTCATTAATCACCAATTGAGGAAAATTTTTGAATCTGATCGCGTTACCACTGAAAAGGGAAAGTCACTTCGTAATTTACAGTACACGATAAACAACTGCCTTTCAGTACTGAAAACTTATAATATATCAGTGGTTTCCTGGGATCCCATACTAGTGTACTGGGTATCGTCAAGATTACCCGATGAAACTTTAACGGCATGGGAAAATTCGTTAAATGATCACAAGCAAATGCCGTCATGGGAACAACTTGACGATTTTATCTCGAGGCGGTTGAATATGTTGGAATCAATAACTGATATAAGAAAACCATCGAATCCGCCTATCAATTCACAAAAGTCCAACAATTACTACACTAAAACTGAAAATAATTATAAACCCTGCAGAGCTTGTAAGCAAAATCATTCGCTACGTACTTGCACTAAATTTAAATCATGGTCTTTCACACAAAAAAGAAAGTTTGTCAACGAAAATAAACTTTGTGACAATTGTTTAGGATATGGTCACACTGCTCGAAATTGTCAAAGTGATAACGTGTGTCAAAAATGTCAACAGCGACATCACACTATTTTACATCAAGATTCCAGCAACGCTGAGAATCGAAGAGCGACGCAACGAACTTCCCAATCAAATGTAACGTCGTTCCATGTTGACGCCAATACTGAAGATCATCCGAGTACGTCCACTGCTGTTTATAATGATCCAATTACGCATGTCCAATCGAACTACACTAAGTCTTGCGAAGGAACTGTTTTACCTACTGCGTTAATTGAAATTGAGCACTTAGGCACAATATTCACTATCAGGGTGTTTATTGATCAGGGTTCACAGGAATCATTTATTTCTAGCAGGATTGTGAACAGACTACAAATTCCTACCAAGAAATCCTTCACGAGGATTTCAGGTCTTGGAGGAACTGTACTTGAAAATTCATCGAAAATATGCCATGTTACTTTGAGATCCCGAAAATCTGACTATATGTTACACACTTCTGCGATAGTCGTTTCTAATTTGAAACATTTAATGCCTGGGTCACCAACACACATTTCTGACTGGTCTGACTTAAATGAATTGAATTTGGCGGATCCATATTTTTGCAAACCGGGACCGATTGATATGCTGTTAGGAAGTGATATTTTGCCATCCATTATTAAATCGGGCGTGAAAAAGAATGTGGCAGGAAGTTTATTAGCACAAAATACTGAATTCGGGTGGTTAATAAGTGGACCTCCTGCACAACGAACTGTTTCCACGTTTGCATCATGGACAGCATCGAATGATACACTAAACGATGACATAAGAAAATTTTGGGAGTTGGAAGAAGTTCCCATTTTGAATTTGTTGTCGGAAGACGACAATTGGTGCGAAAAATTTTATCAGGAAACCACTAGTCGATTACCAAATGGAAAATATATGGTGAGACTACCATTTCGGCAAGACTTACAGACGGAAATAGTCTTGGGGTCATCAAGACGATCCGCCATGGGGCAATATATGCACATGGAAAAAATGTTGCAAAAGTCCCCGGATCTTTCATCCGAGTATACAAAAGTTTTATCAGAATATTTAGATCTTGATCACATGGAGCCGACATCATCCACTGAAATTTGTTTAGATTCGCGATACCGCTCTTTTTATCTTCCTCACCATGCGGTTGTCAAACCTGAACGTACGTCCACAAAAGTTAGAGTTGTTTTTAATGCTTCAAAAAAGACTTCGACTGGGATTTCTTTAAATGACATACTGCATACTGGGCCAATACTTCAGAATGATTTAATGAATGTGGTACTTCGATGGCGTTTCTACAAATATGTGTTTAATGGCGACATCCAAAAGATGTACCGCCAAATTTATGTACATCCTGAAGATAGACAATATCAAAGAATTCTCTTTCGAAAGTCGCAATCTGAGACAATTAGTGACTACTGTTTAAAAACTGTAACGTTTGGAGTAAACTGTGCTCCTTACTTAGCAATCCGAACTCTACGACAATTAAGTGAGAACGGAAAATCAACGCATCCTACTGCGGCATCCATTTTGCAACATCAGATTTACGTGGATGATGTTCTGTCAGGTGGCAATTCGGTTGCTGAAGCAAGATACTATTTATTACAACTTACTGATTTGCTTGACTCAGCTGGATTCCCATTAAAAAAACTTACTGCAAACCATCCGGATATTCTGCAAGGCGTACCCCCCGAGGATCTTCTAAATGAAGATTTTTTGAAACTGGAAGACACTAGCGAGACGAAAACATTAGGCATTCGTTGGAACGCGATGTCCGATACTTTTTATTATACCGTCTCCAACATTCCTACTTCCTGTACTCTTTTGACAAAACGGAAAATTTTATCAATTGTCGCAAAAATATTTGATCCTGCTGGATGGTTGGCACCCATCATTATTGTAGCGAAGGATATTTTACAACAGTTGTGGATCGATGGAACTAATTGGGATGAGGAAGTCAAACCACATGCGATGGAAAAGTGGAAGCATTTTATTTCTAATTTTTCTGATATTGAATCTATTAAGATTCCTCGATGGATCAACTATTCCCCTGATAAGCGAGTTGAAATACATGGATTTTGCGATGCGTCTGAGAAAGCATATTGTGCCTGTATCTACATATGCACTGTTTCTTCAGAGAATATTAGAACCTCACAATTGTTGGTATCAAAATGTAAAGTAGCACCACTTAAGACTGTTAGTTTACCAAGATTAGAGTTATGTGGGGCTACACTGTTATCAAAGCTACTGAAATCTGTTTGTCAAAATTTGAGTTTCACTATTACTGACATTTTTCTGTGGTCCGATTCTACAATCACTTTGGCGTGGCTCGATAAACCACCATATCATTGGAAGACTTTTGTTGCTAACAAAATATCTGAAATATTGGACAACATTGGAAATGTTACTTGGAGACATGTTCCAACCAATGATAATCCTGCAGACATTGGTTCTCGAGGATGCACAGCTTCTGAACTTAACTCGAATAAACTGTGGTGGCATGGACCAAAATGGTTGTTAAAATCAGCAGAATTTTGGCCCAAACAAAATTACTTTTGCGAGCCTGAACTTGAAAGAAAAGTAACTAATTTTCTAACTGAAACTCAAACTGAGGATCTTTTAGATCGATTCTCATCTTTTAGTCGGGCACTACGTGTTCTTTGCTATGTATACCGTTTTGTAAGGAATTGTAGAAAACAAACGGTCAATTTTACTAATACTGACTATATTACTAAAGATGAAATTTTACTGACTAAGTTTAATCTGATTCGTTTGGCCCAACGGACTCATTACCGATCTGAATATGAAGCTCTTAAAAACAACCGTGCTATTGGCACAAAAAGCAAACTGTTAACGTTAAACCCTGTTCTTGATGACCAAAAACTATTACGGGTGAATGGCCGATTGGCCAGTTCTGACATCAGCTACAATGAAAGGCATCCTGTTATATTACCTGAAAAATCACGATTCTGTAAACTGTTTATTGAATTTACTCACAAGATGTTGTTGCATTCAGAACACAAAATTATGTTACGTGCAATTCGTCAAGAATTTTATGTCATTCGCTTGAAAAGTGCAATACGTTACTGTATAAGAAATTGTCGCACATGCACTGTATACAAGCATCGTGTTCGCACTCAAATAATGTCTTCACTGCCACTTGAGAGGTGTACATTTTCCTTACCCTTTACTAACACTGGTGTAGATTTTGCTGGACCATTTGAGTTGAAAACTTCCAGACTTAGAAATGCTAAACTGCAAAAGGGTTATGCTGCAATATTTGTGTGTCTCTCTACCCGAGCTGTACATTTAGAGGCATGTTCCGAACTTACAACTGAAGCTTTCTTGTCTACTTTTAACCGATTTGTGGGAAGAAGAGGGTTACCTAACAGAATGTTCTCTGACAATGGCACTAACTTTGTAGGAGCGAGTAGGGCATTGACCATAGAGTATAAGGCATTCCTGAAAACGGTGAATAGATCGATTGCTGATAAGTATAATTTACACGGATTTTCATGGCATTTCATTCCGCCTCACGCCCCACATATGGGGGGACTATGGGAGGCGGCTGTAAAGAGCATGAAGTCTCATTTAAGGAAAGTTGCTGCTAACATTAAATTTACGTTTGAGGAATTTTCCACACTTCTTGTTAGGATTGAAAGCATTTTGAACTCTAGGCCAATTTCACCTATCAATGAAGATCCAAACGAATTAATCCCATTAACCCCTGGTCATTTACTGAGAGGAGCAGCTTTAACAGCTGTTCCTGAAGAATATTCCGACAATCTTACATTGCTGAACCGATGGCAACGGTTAAAAACTTTGCAAATTCATTTCGCTAAACGCTGGAAGAATGAGTACATTTGTGAACTCCAAAGGAGATACAAATGGAAGACGACCCAACAAAATCTTAAAGTAGACGACTTTGTTGTGGTCAAGGAAGACAACCTCCCCCCTAATGAATGGTGTTTGGGTAGAGTACTGAAGGTCTTCAAGGGGCAAGATTCTAACGTACGTGTAGCTGAGATCCGCACCCAAAATGGGTTGATAATTCGCCCAATAGCTAAACTTTGTGTTATTCCTACTGCTAAACATTAATTTCCACAACCGTTCACAACTTAACAACATTTTACGCTTACAGCCAAGTATCCAACGTTCCAAAGTGCCGCATCTGCCACCAAAGGCATGCGTTAAAGGACTGTGGGAAATTTCACCAAATGGACGTTCGTGAGCGAAGAGAGGAAGTTAAAGTAAAAGGGTTTTGCTTTAAATGCCTTTGTTCAAGTCATACACGTGATTGGTGCCGCTCACGAAAAACTTGTCTCGTCTGCAACCAAAATCACCACACCATGCTCCACACTGACACCACATCCAACTCTAACCGGAATATTACCAAAATCATCCGGCACAAGCCCGTGAAACCTCAGCATTCGTCATCAGGACATCACACCACAAGCAATTCTCGACGTAAATCCCAAGGCCACAATCAACGGAACTACATACATGAGCGATTAAGTCCCCGATCAAAAACTCATGTATTTTTGCCTACTGCATTAGCTCGAGTGTTAGCCCAAAATGGTACAGGCAGTGTTCGGATGATGATGAATTCGGCCGGAAAGCAGACAATTATACTGAGATCGATGGTAGACCGATTAAATATCCGTACGACCAAAAAGGGCCAGTCCGAATTCTGCACGCTATGCCTTCAATCATATCATGATGAAACCGTAAAGGTGCAAATTATTGGACTCGTCAAATCCCATTTTAACATGGCTCTGCCGGAAGCAACAACTGAAAAAAAACTACAGTCCATATACAACCATTTAGGTACTTTGGCTGATCCCCACTTCTATAAGCCATCGAATATCGAGGTTGCCATTGGAAACGACCAACTATCAAAATTACTCTTGGCTGGATTAATTCAAACTTCGTCCTCCATGCCAATAGCGCAAAGTACGATCTTCGGTTGGATCATATCCGGAGCCTGTACATACTAAGTTGCATTGCTGCAAGAGGGGCGGCATGTTGAACTCTGTTCAACAGTAATTTTTATCGTATAACAATTATTGAATTGATTAATTGAATCTATGAATTGCTAAAATGAATTACACCTAGATAGTTAAGTTCATATCTGCTTATTTATTGATATAGTGGTAACCCTAGCAGCTTTCTCTTTCACACAGGGAAAGTTTTCACTCAAATTATTTTCAAATATTTGTCCTTTTCTAAATTACCTTGTACTAATTAATTATGTCTGCCTAATGAATTTTCAATACTTCACTTGTGTTTTGTCAGTCAAACTGGTAAGCAGCCGCCATCCACAATAAACCTAAATTTTATAACGTTTATACTGAAACTGCCTCTTTTTATTTACTTTCTGTTTTTTCATACTGACTTACGATTCTGGGAGATTATTAAACTATACAGTCCATTCCAGTCTAAGCCGTCTCGGAATTGTACACTACCAATGAAAGAGAATAGTTAGTTTTTCAAAAATATTTTTATTTTTCAATATAATCTCCTGAAACTTCAATACACTTAGTCCAACGCTTTTCTAGCAATTCTATCCCTTGATTAAAATAGTTTTCTCAAGGTTTCAAGGTTTTCAAAATAGTGGTTTACAACTGTAATTGCATCTTCATTTGAGGTAAAACGCTTGCCAGCAAATATTTTTTTAGATTTGGGAACAAGTAAAAGTCACTGGGAGCTAAATCAGGAGAATAAGGTGGGTGGTCAAGCAACTCGTACTTTAATTCGTTGATTTTAGCCATTGTTAAAACACTCTTGTGCGCTGGTGCGTTGTCTTGACGAAAAATTATTTTTTTGTGTTGTAAGCCAGGACGTTTTTTCGAAATTGTATATTTAATTGATCCAAAAGGTTGCAATAGTACTCTGAATTTATTGTTTTACCCTTTTGCAAATAGTCAATCAATAAAATACCTTTGAAGTCCCAAAAAACCGTTGCCATAACCTTACCAGCCGATTGAATTGTTTTTGCCTTCTTTGGGGCACTTCCTCCAGCTTCAATCCATTGTTTGGATTGTTCTTTTGTCTCTGGAGTATAGTGGTGGAACATGTCTCATCAACAGTTATGAAACGACGCTTAAAATCCATTTTATTTCGAGCCAAACAAGCTTGAGAAATGTTCATTGTTACGCGATTTTGATCGACTGTTAACAAATGCGACACCCATCTTGCAGAAAGCTTTTTCATCTGTATACTAGCAATTTCACGCACTTTTATTCGTCGATCATTTAATACCATATCATGCACTTTGGCTACAATTTCTGTTGTTGTTGCTGTTTTTGGACGTCCACT